>NC_064252.1:29492631-29586123 GCF_003254725.2 Canis lupus dingo
ACTCAGGCCAGTCATAGGGCGAGCTGGCAGTCGGCCCCACAGCCTGTGCCACAAGCCTCAGAGCATCGGGCAGGCAGAGGCTCTGGGCTAAGACCCTCCTGCACAGCGGCCGGCCACCATGTCCCCTGCCTCACCCGTAGTAACGTTGGAGGAAACAGTTGGTCTCCAGGGCAGGGTCGGCCAAAGACAGGACACTCAGGGCCAGGGCACACAGTGTCTGATCAAACATCCCTTCCTCTGAGGGTCACCATGAGGACTGGCTGGGTGTCGCACACACGAAAGCACTTGCAAGAAGGCCAGTGCACAGTGAGGACCCCGTATGTGGAGGCTGCTAGTATCGTTATCGTCCTAGCTCCACTGCTTTCTAGTTTCAAAAGGACACACACTGTCCTACAAGTGCTATGTCCTTTCCTTCCCTGTTGCCAAGGAAACTTGGGCCCAGAGAGGTGGTATCTCTCACCCAAGGTCACACAGGAAATAAGCAGCAAAGCAGAGATTTAACCTCTTGTCTCCAGACTCCAAGCCCAGAGCTCTCCCCACTGCATCTGCTGGCCCCTTCCCCCAGGCCACCCCTAGCCCAGGTCACGGGATCCCTCTGGGTAGGAGAGTATGGACTGGCCATTAGCGGGCTGACAGCAAGGCTGGATGCTGGAGAAGGGGCTGGGAATAGCAGGCAAGGCTGAGGGTCCTGGGAAAGTGAGAACATTCAAGTCTTGAGCTTCAGCAGCTCCCTCCATGGGCCAAGCTCCCCAGACCTGGCAGTACTGAACCCCCACCTCTTTCGGGAACCCCCAAACAGCAAGCAGGCGATGGCCTTCTTCATGTCTGTGCCCCCAAAGATGGACGGAGCGATGCTCTTGGAGATGACCTCGTAGACATTGGGGAGGGCGGCCAGGCGCCGGAACTCCTCCTCTTCCTGGGGGGTCACGGCCCCGGCAAAGCTGCGGCCTGAGTGGGTGGGCCGGAGAGGGAGGGCATGTGGGTGCTGTGTGAGGACACCCGGCCAGCATGGTCAGGGCCCCCTGCAGGTCAGGCCCCAGAGCCTGGCCAGCACAAGCCTGAGCTGGTTCTCGGGGTCCAGGAAGGGAGAGGAAGGCTGGTCTGAGGACCTGGAGGGCCGGACCCTGGAGGCCCCCAGGTACCACTGGGAAGGGTGGGCAGAGGGAGACAGGGAGGCCCAACAATAACCCAGGGGAGAGACAGCAGGGGGGCTGGGCACGGGGGCTGGCACAGGCAGGGCCCAGGCCCCACTCACCGGAGCCATCTGTGTCCACCTGGATGCCCAGGACACGGATGTAGGAGCTCCGGATGCCCACACCCACCCTATCGCGGCCCTTGCTGGTGGTCAGGCCAAATTTCTTGATGGAGTAGATGCCCATGATGGTGACCCTGTTCCCAGGGACAACCTTGTCACACAGGTACCTGAGGAGACAGGGGGAGGGGAAACAAAGATGAGAGCCTGGTGGGCACAGCGAGTCCCTGACCATCACCCACCCTGTCACCCTCACCTCCCGGGCTGGCCCCAGGCCTCTCCATCCCTCGGGGCCCCCACGCCAAGCACGCATGGCCCAGGTAGGACACTGAAGACCAAGGCTGCGCACCGCCCTTGGTCGCTGTGGTGGCCTTGACCCTTCCCTGCCCTCAAGGGCTCATTCGTTCCGCCAGTTGGGGCCACAGGGCAGGCTCAGCACTAGCCCACCCAGTCTTCAGAAGCCCCTTCCCCATCTTAGCTGCTGCGGACTCGTCGCAGGGCTCCCCTCAGCCACCTTGGGAAGCCTTCCTCCGCAGGCCCTCCAGCTTCTCTGCAAGGGTCACCACCACCCCCCATTTCTGCCTCTTCGGGGCTCCATGAGCTCAGTCAACTCATCCTGCCTCTGGACTTCCAGGTCGTCTTTTCAAAACTAAGATGCTGAAACAGAAGTCTCCAAGTCCCTCCAGTCAGAACCGCAGTGCAGCACGGAGGGGACCCTGGGGCACGTAGCTGCACTCTTGCCACTTAGAAGCTGTGTGGCCTCAACAAAGTCACCGCACCTCTCTGAGCTTGGGGGGAGTGGGGAACAGTGATAAAGAGATCGGACCTGCTCAAGAGAGGACACAGACCCAAAAGTGTTCTTTCCACGTGCCAGAAATAGTCCCATCCCACAGAGGACTGTCCGTGGGCATCTTGTCATAATTCTGAGAGGACTCTGGGGCACCCTTCCCACGTACCACTTCTTAAGTCTGGACTACAAACTGTGTGGAGAATAACCTAACAAGCACCAAATACTTAACTTGTATCAAGGGCCTATACAAAATAGGCTCATTTTCCAATTAACATCTCCCAGCAGCCTCACTAGAGATTAAGGACTGTCGTTGAGCCCACTTTACTGATGAGGAAACCGAGCCTTCTCCATCCAGCTCACGTAACTCACCCGTCTGACTTCTACACACACAGCTGTCACTGATGAAGCTAAGGAAGCCTATGGATCCACTCCCCAGGGAAACACACGGCACCGCAACACCAGCACATATGTCCAGGTGTGCAAGCCCAGGTGAGGAACAACCCCCACAGCTACAAGCCTCCCTCCCAGGTGGCCCTGAGGGGACCAAATGCTAGCCAAGCACCCTAGCACCATCCTCCTTCGGCCGAACCCGAGGAAGAATACTATCAGAGAGCCTGGGACACAGGCGGGGCAGGGGCTCTCTGAGCTGCAGGGACCCTCCCAGAAGAGCCCAGGCTCAAAGCTCTAGAAGCCAGCCAGTCCTTTAGAGTTCCAGGCCCTTGTGTGCATGGTGGGGCTCCGGGCCCCCGCAGATTCCAGGAGAATGGGAAGAGATGGAAACAGATGGGAAGCACCAGTGTCCCTGTGAACAAGTGTCCAGAACAAGCCATCCTCTCCTCCCACCACTCACCAGCCACAGCCAGGGCCACCTGCCCCCAGGGATGCCCACCCCACCCCACCTCACCTGTCACAGTAGAGCTGCATGTGTCTAGGCATCTCGCCATGAGGCACCGCGTCAGGCAGCTCCTGGAGCTTGAGCGTCTGGAAGTCCACACACTTGCACTTGTCAGGCATGATGAAATAGGGGTCCAGGGGGCACTTGGGGCGCCCAGCCTGATCCCTGTAGGGTGAAGGAGAGAGGATCACTGGAGTTGGGGGACAAGATCCAGCCAATGGCAAGTTTAGGATTCCAGGAGTTGCTGGACAAGGCCCTTCAAAGGAGGGGGGGGGACCACAGACCAGGCCTGGCTCCTCCAATAACTTAAAGGACGCAGACAAACCACTCTCAATCCCCGTGAGGCTCGGTGTCCCCACAGGTAGCTCACCAATGACCTCATGAAACCCCCACTCCAATCCCAGGAACTCCTGGTGAAGGTCTGGGCACGTGGAGACCATTCTCAGGGTCTAGGCCTCTTCTTACCCCCATGTAATGAAGTCACGGTTCAATCACTCTAGCACTGTTACAGCAAAGCACCCACTACGCACCAGACACTGTTCAATGGGCCAGGGGACATGGCAGTGAAAATTTCAGTTGGGGAGACTGAAAAAGCCAGCCGCCAAATGGCTGCAGGACAGAATGACAGTGGTGCCCCATGCTGTCGGGCAGGTGGGTTAGAGTGACCAGGTATGCGTGCACCACGTGTAAGATGGGAGGCCTGGGGAGGAACCTCTGGGAGATGACATAAGAGAAAGCAGACAGAAGTGAAAAATGAGGACTGTGGAGGGCAGAGGGAAATGTTTGGGGCAGAGGAAATAGCACGTTCAAAGGCCCTGTGCCAGAAGTATGCTCAGCAATCCCAGAGGAGGGATGAAATGAGGCTGGACCTAGAGAGAGGAAGGACAACCAGAGGCCAGAAGGACCTGGGAGTGGGTCCTGGAGGGTCGTGTGGGCCAGGACCACACCTAACTTTGGGTGACATAGAAATGACTGGGTCACCCGCAGGGTAGGCACCAGCTGCGGGGTGGAGAACAGCCTGGAGGCTGCCCTGGCAAACCAGTTTGCTTTAGAAGACCCCAGATGAACTGTCCCCTGGACTGCTTCTCCCTCCCAACCCTGGGGTCCCCACAAGGTTGTGTGGGCATCCTGATGCGAACAGAACTCACCAACGAAGGATACTACACCTGGTTAGCAGCCCTGGTGCCCAGGCCTGTGCCACCCCCGCAGGGCACGCCCCGTGCTGCAGGCCAGTCCTCCCCCCCAATCTCCCTCTAGACGTCACTCCCAACAGTCACTGGGCCCGGCAAGGCCCACTCACGTGTTGCACTTCCTGGGCAGGGCATAGCCCTCCAGGCCCGGGCGCATGGCAATGTTACTAAGCGTGTTGCGACAGCTCCGGCACTGGATAGAGATGCGGGTGGCCTTGGCACGGACCCCAGACGCTGAGATGATGATGCCAGGGATCTTCACCAGGTGTGACATCATGTCCGACTGCACAGAGCCACCGAGGTGGTTGGTTAAAGGGAGACACAGATAGCGGATATGATGTGATAAAAATCTCTTCCTAGGGCATCCAGCTGGTTCAATCAGAAGAGCATGTGTTGGGGCAGCCCGGGTGGCTCAGTGTTTTGGCACTGCCGTTAGCCCAGGGCATGATCCTGGAGACCCGGGATTGAGTCCCAAGTCAGGCTCCATGCATGGGGCCTGCTTCTCCCTCTGCCTGTGTCTCTGCCTCTCTCTCTCTCTCAGGAATAAATAAAATCTTTAAAAAAAAAGGGGGGGGGGCACATGTTTTTCAGAAACAAGCTACAAAGCTGCGGGTGTCCTGGCACCCCAGAATCCTGAGCTGGAAAGGATGGGTTTCAACCCCTCCAAGCCACCCTGACAAATGATCCTTCTAGGGAGGGCTCCTCCCCATCACAGAAAATCCACCACCTGAAGCAGGCCAGGTATAGCCTTGTTCCTTGAAGCACGCTGTGTCCTCCAAAATAAGAAGTGTGTCCCCAGGGGAGCTGAACCTTGCCTCTCTAACCATACAGCTCCCCCCATAAAACAGGTCCAACGGATGCCACTTCCACAGAGAGGCGAACGTGACATGGAGCTTGATTCCAGAGTCACGGAACCCCTCCTCAGTGCTGGGAAGGCAGAGGTAAAGCTGACAAGCTCCAGGATCCACCACCCTGCTTCTGGAACAGACCTGCCACCGTGTGAGCCAAAGACAGCTTGACATGGGCCCCGAGAGAGCTGCATGATGTGGGGACACAAGCAAAGACCAGAGCATGGCCCTGGGGGTGCAGCGCATGATGAGGAGGTGCCATTAGCTAACCGGGTGACCCTGGGGCCTACTGCAGAGAAAGCTGAGCACAGGCACGTGCTGCCCTAGATTCTAGCAACAGCCCTATGACAACTACCACCATCCTGACCATCATCACTTCCTGCTCGCTGCTCTCCTGCCTATTTTATAAATTTTCCACACGACAGTCCGAGAAATCATTTGCAAACGGAACTGGTCCATTCGACTTAAACATACACTGTCTTTCTACTGTGCTTCATAGAGGATCCAAGCTCCTTCCCTTGGCTAGAAAAGCCCTGGCCCTCTGGCCTCTTCCCTCCCCTTCCCCCTGCCCTTCCTCCAACCCTCACCCATACTGGGGTCCGGCCACCCCGGCTGCTTCTTGTTCCTTGAAGCATGACACCATCCTACCTCAATGCCTTTGCACCTGCTTCTCCTTAAGCCTGGAAGGCTCTTCCTGAGGCTGTCACACCTCTGACGATGCATCACTCAGACTCCCTCCAACATCACTTCCTCAGAGGCCTCCTTCTGACCACCATCCACCTCCCTCAGCCACTGTCATGTTTACCTCGTTCTTTTCGTTCTTTCATGACTGTACCCGGCTCCTGAAGCCATCGCCATGTCCCTTACCTGTCTCTCCCACCATAAGCCCCATGAGAAGCCAGTCCCATCTGTCTATAGTGAGGGTCTAGCCCAGCACCTAAGCGAAGCAGCCTTCAGTATTTGTCGGTTAGAACAAACACCTGGATGACAGACCGGCTCTGCCCACCCTGCTTGCCTCCCAATCGTTCTCTAGCCACGCTGGCTTGTCCTTCAACATGGCCTTGAACATAGCATGCCCTCCTTGCACTCAGGCTCTGCAGGAGCTGTGCCGCCACCTCCCTGGAGTGCTCTCCCAGCTGTCTGCCCCCCTGCTTGGCCTTTGCTCAGGTGGTTCTCCACCAAGGAAGCCTTCTCTGCACCCGCTGACTTCCTCCACTGCGCTTACGATCATCTACAACCATCATGGGTGATACTCTGGTTTACTCAGGGTCCCCCCGCACACCCCTCAGGGTGGGGGGTATAAAGTCCACAGGAACAGGAGTTTGTTGTTTAACATTGTTTCTCCAGAACCCAACTCAATCCCCTGCCCACAGAAGAGCTCGGTAAACATTTGTCCAATGAGTTAATTTTACAGAGGAAGAAAGAGGCTCAGAGAGGTCTGGTGAGCTGCTCAGGGTCACACAGCTAGCACTCAGGTCTGTCTGTGTCTGAAGCTCCTATGCTCCGTGCAGCAGCCACTGTCACCCTCCCCCCAGCCTCTAAGTGGACCCACCTTGAGGCTACGAATGCTGGACGGACTGGCGTCCGACTTGAGCATGACCTGAATGTCCTGGAGCACCTCCTCCCCTGTGGGCCGGGGCCGGGTCACCTCATCAGCCACCTCCTTCGCAGCTTCCTCTAGCTGGAGAAGAGGAAGGCGACACCTGTTAGTGACCAGAGCAGGGCCAGCCCTGGGGGATTCAGGGAGGGACAGGGTCCCACTCACCAGCTGCAAGTGCTCGGCCGGCTGCTTGTACAAGTAGTCAGCCAGGTCCTCGTCGAAGCTAGCCAGGTCCTCCATCTCCACTTCGACCCAGTACTCCCCCAGGTTGTAATGGCGCTTGAGCTCATCCCTGGAGTGGGCAGGTGGCAAGGTGGAGGCAGGGCGGGGTGCAGAGAAGAGGACATCAACACTGGCTGAGGTGCACCTGCACCCTCACTGTGCCCACATCATCACCATCGTTGCTCCTACTCCTCTTCCAGAACACACATCAACTTCTAGGTGGTTCTGTGATATAACCCTGCGGAGGATCCCTGTTTCTCACAGAGGCATCCTCAAAAAACAGTTCTGGTTAAACACTCCCCAAGACGGCTAAAGGATATTTCAACACTCAGACAGGGCTGTGTGCACAGGTCACTTTGGGATGTTTTGTTTTTTTCTCCCTGCAGGACCCCCTGGAGCCTTTTACTTTCTGTCAGAGGCTACCAAACCACAAAGCTCAAACCTGGAGACGAGATGGTAGAGACTACCTTGTCAACCACCAGATGGACTTCTACAGAGCATCCATCCCATGGGACTACCGTCCCAAAATGCACTTAGGGACACTGACCTACGCTATGCAGAGCCCTCTCTTCAGCCTCATCTCAGACCTTAACCCCTTCGACCTTATGTCCCAGAGCCACATGCAACAGCCAACTCTGACCTAGAAAGCACTTTACTATAACAGACCACCCATAACTCTCCGCCCAGGCAGGCAACTCCTTCTGTAGAGAAGGCCCTCCATATCTGAAACTCTTCTCAGCTGGGGGCCAAAGGTGGGCTCCTCTGGAGGCCCTCCATAACTCCCCTTTGCTATTCTGCCTTGGAGGCAACTGTCACTTTGTAATTTATCTCTTGGCCTCCACACCTTGACCTCACTGACTTAGGAGCTTCACTGACCACTGATGTACAACCTTCTAAAGAACAAGCAACAGGACCTCTTCGTATCTTAGTGCCTAGCACAATGCCTGGCACACACATGGTCAATGTCAGCTGATACATGAATAAATGGAGGCAGAACTGCTGACACTCATTTACTGATGACACGGAGACTGTTACCTGGAAGTCACTCAACTAATAATTTCACGCCCATGTCTGGACCCACAGATTCAACTCCTCTGCATTTCAAGGTGCTAAGGTGAGAGGCTGGGCTTGCCAACGGTTATATAATGACGAAGAGCAGATTCAGTGGGTAGCCCAGCACCTGGAACAGTACCTTAGTGCCTGGCAGACAGCAAGTGCTGATCAACAGAGGCGGCCAGACTGGAAGGAATGCCTAAGTGAAATTAAATCCTGACCACCACCTTCACCTTTTGCACCCATAGAGGGCTTGAGTTTACCAGGCATCAGAGACATGACACAGAAAAACAAGAAGTGAACAGCAACCAGTCCTAGATAAAGAACCAAAGGGCCCAAGGAAGTTCTAGCTGATGGTTAGGGGCCCCGGGGGCTATTCATCAAAAGTACATAACCAAATGCGGCCCGGGAGTGGCCGGGATGAAGCTCTGCTGGGACCCAAATCCACAGGCTCCTTCACCTCTCCGGGGCCCTGTCCCCATCCGTGCACTGGGGCGCTAACGGGCTCAGAGTGCACACGCGTGGCCACAGCGGCGCCTGCTCCGCCGCGGGGGGGTCTCCAGCTCCCCGCCTCCCCGGGCCGCACCTGTATTTGAAGGTGAAGCCGGTGCGGTCGGTGCCCACTCGGTACTGCCGCAGGAACTCCTTGAAGCGCCTCTGCAGCTGCGATTTGCGCGCCTGCCCCTCGTCGGCCGCGGGGTCTCCCCCGAAGCTGTCGCTGTAGAAGATGCCGGGGTCGTCGAAGCCGGACATGACTGCGCCTGGCACGGGGACGACCAGCTGGAGCAGGCCGTAAGCGGCGGCGGCCTCGGCTCGGAGGGAAGGGGAGGGAAGGGGCGGGGGACCGCCGCCCGCCCAGGACACCCTGCCCACCCCGCCGCGCCCTCCTGCGCGGACGCCTGCGCACGCCCGGCCCCACCCCCCACCCCGTACCCCGGCCCCGGGTCTCACCTCGCCCCCCCGCACCCCGGCCCCACACACCCCGGCCCCGGGTCTCACCTCGCCCCCCCGCACCCCGGCCCCCCACACCCCGGCCCCGGGTCTCACCTCGCCCCCCCGCACCCCGGCCCCCCGCACCCCGGCCCCGGGTCTCACCTCGACCCCCGCACCCCGGCCCCCCGCACCCCGGCCCCGGGTCTCACCTCGACCCCCCCGCACCCCGGCCCCAGGCACCCCGGCCCCGGGTCTCACCTCGCCCCACCGCACCCCGGCCCCCCGCACCCCGGCCCCGGGTCTCACCTCGCCCCACCGCACCCCGGCCCCCCGCACCCCGGCCCCGGGTCTCACCTCGCCCCCCCGCACCCCGGCCCCACGCACCCCGGCCCCGGGTCTCACCTCGACCCCCGCACCCGGGCCGCCGGCTCACCTCGCCCCCCCGCACCCCGGCCCCCCACACCCCGGCCCCGGGTCTCACCTCGACCCCCCGCACCCCGGCCCCACGCACCCCGGCCCGGGTCTCACCTCGGCCCCCCGCACCCCGGCCCCACGCACCCCGGCCCCGGGTCTCACCTCGACCCCCGCACCCGGGCCGCCGGCTCACCTCGCCCCCCCGCACCCCGGCCCCCCACACCCCGGCCCCGGGTCTCACCTCGGCCCCCCGCACCCCGGCCCCACGCACCCCGGCCCCGGGTCTCACCTCGACCCCCCGCACCCCGGCCCCACGCACCCCGGCCCCGGGTCTCACCTCGGCCCCCCGCACCCCGGCCCCACGCACCCCGGCCCCGGGTCTCACCTCGACCCCCGCACCCGGGCCGCCGGCTCACCTCGCCCCCCCGCACCCCGGCCCCCCACACCCCGGCCCCGGGTCTCACCTCGACCCCCCGCACCCCGGCCCCACGCACCCCGGCCCCGGGTCTCACCTCGACCCCCGCACCCGGGCCGCCGGCTCACCTCGCCCCCCCGCACCCCGGCCCCCCACACCCCGGCCCCGGGTCTCACCTCGACCCCCCGCACCCCGGCCCCACGCACCCCGGCCCCGGGTCTCACCTCGACCCCCGCACCCGGGCCGCCGGCTCACCTCGCCCCCCCGCACCCCGGCCCCCCACACCCCGGCCCCGGGTCTCACCTCGACCCCCCGCACCCCGGCCCCACGCACCCCGGCCCCGGGTCTCACCTCGACCCCCCGCACCCGGGCCGCCGGCTCACCTCGCCCCCCCGCACGCCCCGGCCCCCCCCGCACCCCGGCCCCGGGTCTCACCTCGCCCCCCCGCACCCCGGCCCCCCGCACCCCGGCCCCGGGTCTCACCTCGCCTCCCCCGCACGCCCCGGCCCCGAGTCTCACCTCGACCCCGCACGCCCCGGACCCAGCACACCAGCACCTCCGCGCCCGCCGCCGCCTTTCGCGGGAAAAACCAGGCGCCGCGGCCGGGCGCCGCGGCCGCTGCACCCTGATTGGCTCCCCGGGGGCCCGCAGCCTGCGATTGGGCCGCTCTGCGCCCGCGAGCTCCGCCTCCCGGACCGGCCTCCGAATCCGATTGGCTGGCGGCTCGTGACGTCATGTCCCCGGCCTCCTCCGGGCTCCATCTTGCCGGGCTGACAATTTGGCGCGAAACTTCTGAGCCGGGGGGAAGCGGCGGCGGCGGAGCGGGACGCAAAGATGGCGGAGGGGCGGCCTCCGGGCCCGGGCGGTGCGCGGGGGCCTCGCCTGTACCCCCTCGAGCCTTCCCACAAGGCCGAGCCCGGAGCAGGACCACTTGGGGGTTCAGAAGCCGTGGGTCCCGGGGGGAGCCCGCCGCCCCTCCCCGAGCCCTCCCCGGCACCCCCTCCCCGAGCCGCCCCGGCACCCCCTCCCCGAGCCCCCCCCATACCCCCCTCCCCGGCAGCCCCCTCCCCGGCACCCCCTCCCCGAGCCGCCCCGGCACCCCCTCCCCGAGCCCCCCCCATACCCCCCTCCCCGGCAGCCCCCTCCCCGGCACCCCCTCCCCGAGCCGCCCCGAGCCCTCCCCGGCACCCCCTGCCCCCTGCGCCGAGCCCTCCCTGGCATGCTCCCTCCTGAACTGAGGTTGGAGAGAAATCCAGAGTAAATCTCTGGGCCCAAAGTTGGCTGATGAAGGGACCCAAGGATGTTTTTTTAGACCCAGAGGATGATTTTTTTGTTTGTTTTCATTGTAAACGACTTTTCATTCTTTGGCAATGCTTAATATTTGCAGAAATTCACAACCAGGTGCCCAACCTAGCTTGAAAAATGGCAAGATTGGGGGCACCTGGGTGGCTCAGCGGTTGAGCGTCTGCCTCGTCTCAGGTCATGTTCCCGGGGTCCCGGGATCAAGTCCGCATCGGGCTCCCCACAGGGACCCTGCTTCTCCTGCTGCCTGTGTCTCTGCCTCTCTCTGTGTCTCATGAATAAATAAACCTTTAAAAAAGTTTCAGGTTCATTTTTTGTTATTTATTTTTAAGGATCTTATTTATTCATGGGAGAGAGAGAGAGGCAAGCTCCCCATGGGGAGCCTGATAAGGGACTCAGTCCCAAGACCCCAGGATCATGACCTAAACCAAAGGCAGATGCTGAACCACTGAGCCACCCAGGTGACCCTCAAATTTGCTTTTCTCATTAATACTACATGAAAGCCCCTTGGAGAACAGAACAGATTTAATTCATTCTTATTTTTTTTAAGTTTATTTTTTGTTAGGTAATCTCTACTCCCAAAGTGGGACTTGAACTCAAGACCTGGAGATCAAGAGTTGCTTCTTACTGGCCATCTAGGTGCCCAACTCCTCCGTAGATAGAATACAGATTATTCCGCCATTTTCTTGTCAATAGAACCAAGATGGTTTGTTTCTGTTTCTCCCCTGCCTCCTTTCCTTTATCACTACAAATAATGAATATGGATGTCATGTTCCCCAAAAACCGGAAAGCAGGCCTTGGGTGGGAAGGGCTACAGCTGCTATTTGAATGCCTGCTCTTGGCAAATATAATCTCATTAAAGTGTGGCTCCTGGGCCTGGTTGGTTGCACTTTGGAATCTCAGGGAGCTTTTCACAAACAGGATTCCAGGGGCAGAACCTCCTTGGGTGGGGCCCAAGATCCCCACCCCACCCCCATGATCCTGACGCCACTGTCCACACGCTGACGTCGAGCTGCCGGGCCCTCTACCAGCTGTGGGAGGGAGGGGTGTTATTTTCATTTTGCCAGGGAACAAAAGACAAGTGACTTTTCCAAGGGTTCCAGACTTTGTGACAAAGCCAGGCGTGGGTACACAGCTCTCCTGACTCCCAGTCCTCACATACCAGAGGTGTCAAGGGAACACCTTGTCCCCTGCTTTCCCAACTGCACCTTCAGGGAGGGGTTTTCACTTCCCCATATTGGGAAGCTGCACTATTAATATTTCAATGGCTTTCATGACTTGGAAAAAAACGTGGGTTTTAGAACTGGACAGACCTGGTTTAAATCCTTCCAGCCCCCCCGGAGTGATAGCACCCCCACGGGTTTGCCGCGAGGATCACATGAAGGGACACAGGAAGTGACCCGCGTGCTCACAGCACAAAGATCACTTAGCAAAAATCGCAAACCCCTGATCACTCTCATTTTGTAACAGGCGCTCATGTGATAGGATGTTGGCCTTCTACCTGCATCTCCTGTGCTGCTCAAGACAGACAGGTGACATAGATCTCACTGTATTCATGTTACAGGTGACAGAATGGAACCCAGACGGGTTAATAACGAATCTCAAAGGCAGAGCTACGAAGCGAGTGGCAGGGATGGGAACCCAGGGATCTCCCTGTCCCAAACATTCACTGTATCCACTAGATAACATTTGGTCCCCGAATCTGCTCATCTCGGCCTAACGGGGCCACGGCATCCTCAGTAAAGCTGAGTCTTACATCAAAGGTCAACACAAAGATTCACATACCAGCTGCCTAAAGCTCACCACCCACATTCTCAGAGCAGAGACCAACATCTGAAACTGGCCCCTTCTACCCGCACCATCACCCCTTCTCCCCACCAGGCACTCAAGAAACGAACGGGCAAGAGTTAGCTCCCCAAGGCTAACAGAGCCCAGGAAAAACACTTCAAGTTTCTATCAGGCACTGTAGTTTATTATTTCACACAAAAGTTAGAGACGAAGGCCACAGTGTTGTTAAACACCTCCCATCCCACCCACCCCCAAAACTCACCCTAACTGTGCTATAAAAACAGAACAAACAAAATACCACAGTTCAGGTGGAGCCAGGAACAAAACACAGCTCCGACAAAAACAAGACAAACACAAGACACAACATCTTTTTTGATATAAAAATCGCCATGGCCCACGGAGAAAGTGGTCATAGTATGTCAAGGAGACCACACACCCAGGGCATTTGGAGGTTCAAGACAGCCACCACTTCTGGCCATGTCTTCTGGGCTCTACTGCAGGAACTGGGGGTGCTGAGGGGCCAGGCAGGACCCCTCATCCCACTTCAGAAGTTCATGTCATTGAACTGGATGTGCTTTTGGTTGGGGAAGATGCCACAGACTCTCCCTTTCCAAAGAGAGGGATGCAGGGTCAGGGCGGGGGTGGGGGGCACAGACAGCCCCCTGTGCCTAAAGTAAGGAAGCCAAGAGATAGTCCCTCTCCAGAAACAAGGTCCTCCATTGAACAGAGTTCACAGCCTAAGGAGCCAGTGCCCGTGCATTCACATGACATAAAGTCCCACAGCCACCGTTGCCACCAAAAAGCTGAGTGTAAGGACCCATCGGAGGAGCGGTGCCTGGGACGGAAGGTTGAGCTGGGGCTTCCCTCTGGGAGTCTCCGCGGGAGTCGAGTCTGAAAGAGAAAGGAGGAGCATTGTCACCCACAGCTGGACAGAGGTGGCGGTATGGGATGTCACAGCAAAAGGGCCTCAGCAGGCTCCTGTACAGTTCCTGCTCCATGCCAAGATTCTGCGACAGCGGACAGGGAGCCCTCTGGCCACTGCTCTGATCCCCTCAAAGACGGGGAGCTTCCTCCTCCTGCAGGCTGTCTGCTTTTCCATTTCAGCCAGCCCACACTGTGGGAACACATCCTCCAGGGGTACTTGGGACCCCGCTCTGAGAACTGCGGCATGAGGATAAGGACCCCTCCCCTACCAGGGAGCCAACCCGTCCCATCGGGACTGGCCTCATTCCCATGCTCCTGACGGAGGGCTCCGCATGGTCCTGCACAGGTGGGAAGGCCACAGGCAGGTGGGGCAAGGTGGTTCTAGGAGCAAAGGCCTCTGGTAACCTGCCTGGCAGGTGGCAGGGCTTCACCTCTCTGTTCACTCACTCCCCTCCACCCCCAAAAGCCACAATCCTACCCACACATGTGTCAGGCTTGGTGAGGGTACATTTCATGGAGCACTTTGGTCTTTCTAGAAGTATTCCAGATGTTCTCTCTACCCATGTCCCTCTCTGGGGCACCTGAGGGAAGGTCTAGCATGCAGTAAGGCCTGGGGTTCCGTCTTCCCCATGTCCCATGGCACAGTGGCAGCTAGAACTGATCCCAGACACCCTGTCCCACATCGGGGCAGAGGGTGCTCTGCTTCGGAACCATGAAAGGGCCCTCAAAGGAGCCTACATTAAGAGGCTTTGCCCCTGGGTGCCTGGGGAGCTCAATCAGTTGAGCGTCCAACTCTTGATCTCAGCTTAGATCAGGATCTCAGGGTCATGAGTTCAAGTCCCACGTTGGACTCCACACACCCACAAGAGGCCCTGCCCATGCCTTCTGAGGGTTCTTTATGTGCATGTCTGTGCTTCTCACCAGTGAACCAGAACTTGCTGACCACCCTTAATTTTAGAGACGGGGAAGACAGGTGGGGAGAGCCACCCTCGGAAGGAGGGCCTCAGGCCCCTGGGCCAGTGCCCGACTGCTCATTTAAAACACCCAGAAGACAGGATAGCCAGGAGGTACTGGGGGCAGACAGCTGGGCCGCAAGCCCCTCCCACGGAGCCCATCAGAGGGCGGGGGGCTCACCTTGTGCTCTGCTGCCAACCCGTTGTCGTAGCCCTGAGGCCTGCGAGGGGCTCTGGTCCTCAGTGTCCTTGCTCAGCAGCTCCTGCAGCTCCTCAAACAGCTAAGAGACAGAAGACACACAAGCTTGAGCTAGAAAGAGACGGTGCTAGGCCCCAGGCACAGGTGGGCTTCTAGGTTGTGCTAGGAAATATTTAGGACCTCACGAAATTGTAAGAAAACTCATGAGCAGTCCCATTGCCTTCCCTCAGCTTTGGAGGGAGAATGTGACAGGTGCGTTGGCCTCTCCTGCCTGCTCCCCACCACATCCTTGCCCGGTAACCCGCTTCCTGCCTTGAGGGTCCACCGGGGCTCTTCGTGCCCTTCTCCCGTGTCCCAGGGCTTGTGTCCCGCAGCCTGCTGCCTTCCCCCAGCTGTCCCCTGTGCCAGGCAGCCCCAGGAAGGGTGCTTCATGGGGTTCCCTGGCCAGGCTTTGCACCTGCAGCTCCTGCAGGCTAACCAGAGCTCAGGCAGCAAGAGCCAGCCTTCCAGCGGGGTGCTGGCCTCCAAAGCCCCCGTTCTTTCAGAACCTCTCTGAAAGGCACAGATTTTCTCAGAGGCTTGACCAGGTTTTGTCTGCCACTGACTGCAGGGTCAGGAAGGTGCTCCAAAACAAGTGCTGGCTCCCAGGCTGAGAACAAGAAGCCAGGAGGGCAGGAGACAGGACCCCAGTCCCTGCAGCACCTCAGGGAGGATCGGGGAGCTATGGGATTCTACAACATCGGTTAGAAGGAGCCTCACCCCACCCCGAGCTCCACCCATTCATCCTTTAAAACCACTATCCCCCTGGTTTTAAGGAAATGCTTCTAGAAAGTTGCTTCCTGGGGCCCCTGGGTGGCTCAGTGGTTGAGTGTCTGCCTTCAGCCCAGGGCGTGATCCTGGAGTCCCGGGATCGAGTCCCACATCGGGCTCCCCGCATGGAGCCTGCTTCTCCCTCTGCCTGTGTCTCTGCCTCTCTCTCTGTGTGTGTCTCAGGAATAAATAAATTAAAAAAAAAAAAAAGAAAGGAAAGAAAAAGAAAGAAGAAAGAAAGAAAGAAAGAAAGAAAGAAAGAAAGAAAGAAAGAAAGAAAGAAAGAAAGGAAGGAAGAGAAAGGAAGAGAAAGAAGAGAAAAGAAGAGAAAAGAAGAGAAGAGAAGAGAAGAGAAAGAAAAGAAAAGAAAAGAAAAGAAAAGAAAAGAAAAGAAAAGAAAAGAAAAGAAAAGTTGCATCCCACTTTCCTGGTCAAACAGTGACCCTGCAGTGCCAACCTGACCACACACAAACACACACACAACATCTGTGTTGTCATAGAAGGCCACAGCTGTGCCCATCACATCCCAAGAGAACGCAGCTAACACGACAGGGCCGGCCCTGTGCCAGCTCCTGCCATCAGGACTCGACTGGTATAAAGTCACCCGACCCTCCCAACAGTGCTAAGAGGCAGGTACTATCATATCCCCGTTTTACAGACGGGGAACCTGAGGTAAGAGCACCCAGCTGTAAGTGGGCCCACACTCCCCCACGACCCCAGCGCCTTCCCCGCCGTGGAAGAGAACTACCCACCCACAGAGCAGCCTGAGGCTGGGGCAGGGGGACACAGCTGGCAGCCCCTCACCTGAATGTTCAGCAGGAAGGCAGTCTTGGCCTCTTCGATGACCCTCTGCCTGACCTCGGGCGTCATCTCCAGAGAGTTCATGCGGGAGCGATACAGCTGCTTGAACTTCGTGGCACTGGCGATGTTGGGGAAGGTGAAGAAGTCGACGCCCTCCCCGGAGCTGGGCAGGTCCAGGGCCTTCTGAGCAATCTTCTTGAGGACCTGGCCCCCCGACAGGTCACCGAGGTAGCGGGTGTAGGCGTGGGCCACCAGCAGCTCTGGCTCCCTGCGCCCCACCTCCTGGAGGCGCTGCACGTAGCGGCGGGTGGCCTGCGTGTAGGGGATGGCCTCGTGCCAGCGGGGGCCGTACCAGAAGGCCATGTCCCTCTCCAGGGCGGCCTTGCGGTGCAGCTCTTCTGGGAAGTAGAGGGGGGCGTAGACCGGGTTCTCCCTGTTGTGCTCGATCTCCTCCTCCAGGGCCTCGTAGACGTGGTACAGGGAAGCCATAACCAGCTGAAACCAGGGTGAGCAGGTCAGGCTGCAGCCTTGTGTCAGGACCCGGTCCCGCCCCTTCACTGCCGCCCCGGTGGAACCCTCATGCCCTCCCGGAGCTGGGCTCCCACCTCCAGCTCGCCCCCTCCGATCCCCCCACCTCCTGCTCGCCCCCTCCGATCCCACCTCCTGCTCATCCCCCCAATCCTCCCCCTGCTCACCGCCCCCCATCCCCACTGCACTGTAGACAGCCGGAGTGTCAAAGTCCATCGTGCACCTGCTGAACCTAAAACCCTTTTATTCCACCTGCTGAACCTAAAACCCTAACTCAGGCCTCATAAAGATCCAGAGGAGCTGCTCTCCCCACTTTACAGAGAGGGAAAAACTAAAGCTTGGAGAGGGTATGATACTGGGAGACCTCACAGCCAGCAAGCAGTGAAACTGGATATGGGCCCAGGCGTTGCTAGGAGCCAGCACAGCTCTGGGGCAAGGGGGCCTGAACGAAAGCGTTCACTGGAGCCTCACAGTGCCTCTGCACTTTGACCCCCGGATAACTATCCGTGGGCCGAGGCTCCTTTCCAGAGACCCACTGCGATCTCCACCACCCTGGGGGCTGGGCAGGGGAGGACGGCCCAGCACACCTTGGCTTGGGAACTCTAGTTTGAGTTTGAAGGAGGACAAAGTGTAGATGTCCTGGTTGAGGTTTTCCAGTTATTTCTGAGCCGCAAACGCTCCCAGCAGCCCCCCTTCTCAAAGGGGCACAAAGCCAGGCAGCCTGATACAAGACAGCCTGGGCTATTGAGGGTGCCGACCCACTTCTAACCTCGGCTCGGGCCATCCTGGGCTATGTGACCTCAGGTAAGCCGCTCGCCCTCTGTGGGTGACTGGAGGTCTGAGTGACTGTCAAGTCAAGCCTTGGTCCCCTCCCCTGCCAGAGGGGATAATGATGTCCTAAGGGGGGCTGATGTGAGAGCTGCCCTCAAGCAGGGTGACAGGGGCAAAGTAGTAGGCTCAGCCTGGGATTTAGCCCTAGGTTCCAAGGCTGTGGTGATAAATGCCACTTCCATCGCATCACCTATGTGAGCACTGGGTTCTCTCATGCGTCTGTGTCCACTTTGAACTCAGTGGCTTAGAGGCAAGATCCAAAGTTCCAGGGGCTGGGGATGGGACACTCCAGCAGTCACCTCCCTGGCTCCCACTGCCCCCAGACACAGTACTACAAAATGGGCGTGGCATGTGCCATCCTTTTGAGAGAGGGAGGAAGAGGACAGGGAGGGGGAGCCAGGACTAGACCCAGCGAGGGAGCCAAAGGCCCAACCCCCTAGGATGGCAGGACACGTGTCACTGAAGTATCTCTCTGGTGGGAAGTCAATGGGGGGGTGCAGAGTGCAGAAGGGAGGGGTGTCAGGAGTAGGGGGATAGTGCTCCCCACCCAGCCCCCTCTGCTCACCCCGAACGAGCCTTTCCTCACACTGCTGTCTGAACACCCGACACCTGCCTGGTTCGAGTGCCTGCCTTCTGTTTGCATGAATTCCTCAGCCGTGCTGGGAAATAGCAAGATCAACGCCTCGCACAGAGCAGGTGCTTAAGACTCTGCTCTTGAAGGCACTTCACAGGTGAGATGCCCACAATCTCACTGTGAGGAAACACCTGCACTCGGGCTCGAACCTGTGCCACCCTCTGCCTTCAGAAGCACATCAGAATTAGGTCAGGAGCACAAGCTCTGTAAGAGCAGCCTTGGTTTGATTTCAGACTCTCCCACTTAGTAACTGGCTGTGTGACCTCTCAGTCGCTACATCACCCCCTGAGCCTGCCCTTCCTCATTGGCCTTACCCAGAGCTGAGGCACAGATTAGAAATGAAGTGTGTAAAATGCCCAGCACAGGACAGGTAGGTGCTCAGTGGATGGCTCTAGGGCCCCAGCCCCTCCTCAGTCCTCCATAGCAAGCTGTGAATTTGCTGTGTGACCTTGAGTAGGTCACCTCGCCTCTTTAAGCCTCAAAGTCATCTGCAAAAACGATTCCCCTGGACATGCCTGTCTGGTCCCTCAGCATCCCTGGTCCCAGTCCCCACTTAAACCACTGGCCTGAGTGCCTCAGGCACACCCACACCTTTCATACACTCCACCAGGGCTGATCCCGCCAGGCCACATACCTTAAAGCCTTTTCGGGTCACCTGGCCCTTCTGAAAGTTCTTCATGAACTCGGCATTCTCTGCCTGGGTATGCACCTCCTTGGTGGCCTCCTTCAGGGCCTCTGACAGATCCTGGGGCATGCTGCAGAGAGGACAGAGGGAGGGTGAGCAAGGGTCGCTCTGAGCAGGGTTCATCCCAACACTGAGCTTCTGAGGGTGCCACCTGCCTATCAGCAGGCCTCGGAGAGATACCAGGCTTCTCTGCAGGAACAAGTCCAGCCTGCCATCTAATACACAGGCAACCTTCCCAACTGCCTTATGATGCTTCAAGTCATACAACCAAATGGGAAATCCTGGTACCAGATATTGTTTGGTGGTGATGGGGGGGGGGGGGTGGCGGCTGTTAGCAATGCCCAAGGAGAAGTAGCAGTGTGAACATTCATATTTTATGACATAATTGCTGTTGATTGGCTTTAGACCCAAGATCTAATTCATCCATTCTGTTGGCATTTCAGATACGAATCCCTTAAAACGTTATGCCCATCCTAAAAGGGGCTGGGTTAAAAAAAATCTGCAAAACTGTTTTACTCCAGGAAAAAGTCCGTCTCTGGGAATATTTCTGCCATATGTCCGTATCCACCTCCCACAGAGTTGTCATTTCTCCCTTCTCTCCTGCACCCCTTCCAGAGACATCCCCCCCAGTTCTGTTCATGCTGCACTCCCGGGGGAAGGGAAGGAGCCAGGCAGACTGTGGTTTCAAATCCCAGCTTGGACACCTGCTGGGGGGTGGGGGTGGGGGTGGGCCTTGGGCTCGCTGCCTCCCTGAACTGTGCAGTCCTCCTCGGTAGCGCGGGGGCAGGACGCACCGCGGCGCGCGGCTCAGGTGCGGGGCCGCTAGTGAGAGGAGGATGCGGCCGCCAGGGGGCTCTCCTGGAGCACCCGCCGCTGCCCCCCAGCGCGGCGGCCCCAGGGATCCCGGGGGAAGCAGGGAGCACCTCCAACGACGTTCAAAAGTCAAAAAAAAAAGTTGGCTACCATAGGGACACTTGCATCTGGGCACCCACCCTGTGCCAGGGAGCCCGACGGGTAAATCACCTTCATCCCTCTGAGGACCCCACCGGACCAGACCGAAACCCGGCCCCCCCGTAGTCCGAAGCCGAAGGAACTCGGCGATGGCGCTTCCCGGCGGCGGGCAGGGGCGGCCCAGCCGGGAGAGAGAGCCCGGACCCCGCGCCCCGCGCCCCGCGCCCCGCGCCCCGCGCCCGGTGCCTGCCTGTCGGGCTGAGGGCGCTCCATCCGGCCGGCGCTGGGTGCTGCTGGCTGCGGCGCTGGGTGCTGCTGGGTGCTGCCGGCTGCGGCGCTGGGTGCTGCTGGGTGCTGCCGGCTGCGGCGCTGGGTGCTGCGGGGGCTGCCGGGGGCTGCTGGGCGCTGCTGGGTGCTGCCGGCTCCGGCGCTGGGTGCTGCGGGTGCTGCGGGTGCTGCCGGCCGCGGCGCGGGCCCCGGGGTCTGCGGAGGCGCGGGGACGTGCGGCGGTGGCCGCGGCTGCCGGGCCGCGCGGCCCATTTATCCCGGGGGCGGGTCACGTGGCGGCGGCCGGCAGCTGCTCCGCACACTGGGCCGAGGTTGCGACACCCGCGCCGCGCCCGCCCCGGGCCAGCGGGGGTGGGGGGCGGTCATATGACCCAAGGAAAACAAAGCAATTTAAAACAGGACGCTTAAAAAAATAAAACAACTTGTGGAAATCTGAGCAGCCGTGTGATTTCGGCCCTTCCAGAGGCTCCCAGGCCAGGATGGGCCCTGCGCGCCCCACCTCCCCGCAGCCTCCGAAACGGCCAGAAAGCTGGGAGACCCCCCTGCCTGCTGTCTCCCCCTCCGGGTCTGGGCGCGGTTCTGCTCCATGCCACCTCCTCAGGGGACCCTCGGCTGACAGCCTGCCTCCTCATTCTCACTTAATATGGACATTTAGGACATTTTTTTTTTTCTTTTTAGCACCTACTAAGTGTTAGAGACTGTGCTGTTTTTATGGTTCATCCCTACAACCACTCTGTGGGGTAGATCACTACCATTTTACAGGCGGGGAAACTGAGGCAGAGGGTGATTAAAGTGGCGCTCCCAGGGTCACACATAGAGCGGGAAACTGGGCCCCAACCCGAGAGTGCGTCCAAGCCGGCCCTCCACCTCCAAGCTGTCTTAGCACTTGGTTCGCAACCTGAGAGCAAGGCCTCTTACACAAACCACTTCCCTGCTTGCATGCCTGGTGTTCTTCCAAGCCTTGCCACTGCTGACTCAGCTCCTCACACAGCTGGCCCTCTCTGATCTACTGAATTAGGTCTGCAGGAGATCCAAGGCTTAGGACTGGGGGTGGGGGGCGCCGGTCACTGGGTGAGCCCCAGTGAGCAAGCTGGTGAGTCCTGAAGCCCTGTCCCACTGCCACAATTCTGGATTCTAAATTTAAAAACAAAAACACAAGCAAAAAACAAATTATAAAAAGGTGACCTTGGCTCAGTACAGGGATGCTGTTTGAAAACAGAGGTGGTGAGTGTCCCGCCTGTGAACACAACGCAGGGACAGGCTCCCAGATGGTCTGTCAAGCATGGATTCCCCAGGTGGGGGACCGTGGGGGCTGACTTCTGCCATCCTTGCCGTCCATGCATGTCCAGGAGCCCCTGGTGCTTGGAGACAGTCTTCGAGCAGTGGGCAGGGGTGCATCTAATCCGAGGTCAGAGTTCTGGCCCAAGAGCCACCCTCCTCCAGGGTCATTTTCCTGAGTGTCAGTTACCAAATCAATCCGGCCACCTGGAAGTTGCTGAGCCTTCTAGATAGAGGGCCTATGCCAAGGAGTTCGGTCCTCGGTATAACCTATAGAACCACCTCTGCTTCTGTGAACAATGGTTACAACACTAATAGCTAATATTCACCGAGCATTCACTGTGCACCAGCTACTATATAAGCTCTCACATGCATCAGCTCATTTAATCCTCACAATTACTCCATAAGGTTGGTATTATTACCTGTGTTTTACAAATGAGAACACCAAGGCAGAGAAGTCAAGACAAGGTTTTGAACCCAGGCAGTCTAGGACAAAGATTTCAAACTTCCAGGTGACCTCTCCCAGGGATGACAAGACTCACAAAGGTCAGAAGTAGAGCTCTAGCTACTAGAAGGTTTAAAAAAAAAGAGAGAGAGAGAAAGAGAGAGAGTTGCCAAGAACTTTCTAGAAATGAGAGCTATTAGAAACCAATGGCCTCATTAGAATGCAAATTTCCTGGACAGTTGGGACTTGCCTTGTTCTACAAATGCCACAGCCTGGAACAATGCCTGGAAGGTAGAAGGCGGATCCCCGCTGATTGATTGGAAAGAACGAATAGATAAGCTACAAGATCTCTTTCTGGTAAGCATGATAATATTGCCAGGCTGCCCCAAAAGGTCTGGATTCAAGCTACACACTGCAATCTTAGCCCAGTGTTATTGAGCACTTTCCATGGGCAGAGCCTTTACGTGCAGGATTTCAGTTAATACTGACATTGGCCCCTCCAGGTTACTGTCTGTTTCATTTCTGTTGTGTCCGCGTAGACACTCAGGCACAGAGACGTTAACAATTTTCTCAAGTCACACAGCTAGTGACTGCAGAGCTGGGATCCAAATTATGGTGCTTTGAAGCCAGAGCCCATGCTTCTGACCCCCTCGCCACCTGCCCTGCCACAGAAGGCTGCCTCCGTGCCCCAGGAATTTTGAGAATAAGTGTCAAGGTCTGAAAACTTCCCTTCAGCACATCCAGAGCCTGTCA
This sequence comes from Canis lupus dingo, assembly GCF_003254725.2. Classification (NCBI taxonomy): domain Eukaryota; kingdom Metazoa; phylum Chordata; class Mammalia; order Carnivora; family Canidae; genus Canis; species Canis lupus. The sequence continues at coordinate 29,515,414 of NC_064252.1, forward strand.
ATTCAGGAACCCCAGGAAGTAATGCTTGTGTGATCTGATTTCTTCTTATTAAACATGGGGGAGCAGAGGCCCCAAGTGGGGTTTGACTTGCCCAGGCTGCGCGCCCATAGGACACAGAACCTTCAGTGACCACGGGTTCCTGGCTCCCAGTCCAAGCTTGTTCTTCATCCCAGCTGCTGCCTGGAGAGCCCCAGATGTGGCCAGAACAGACCCCACATACAGACAACCCCAGGGCAGAGAAGGCCGGGGGCAAAGCTGATCTGGCTCTTTCCTCTGTCCCAGTGTTGAGCTTGTGGTCCTTCTGCGAGCTGACTCAGCTTTCTGACTTCCCCTTCCCTGTCCTCAAACAACTGGAATGATCCAAATGGTGTTCTTCCTCCTCCTCCTTGTGTGGTAAGCTGAATAATGCACCCCACCACCACCAAGGATGTCTGCATCCTGATCCCTAGAACTTTTGAATGTGTTACATGACGTGGTAAAAAGGATTTTGCAGATGTGGTTAATTTAAGGATCTTGAGATGGGAGATTATCCTGGATTATCCTCGTGGGCCTAATGTATTCACAAAGATCCTTCAAGGAGGGAGGCTGCAGGGTTGCAGATACCGAATATGGCATGACAAGAGAAATGGGACCCCCCAACTGGAAGCCACTGGTGTTAAAGAGGGAATCAGGGGCCACAAGCCAGGAGAGCAGGTGACCTCTAGAAGCTGGAAAGGGTGAGAAAGTGGATGCACCCCTGGAACTCCAGATAGAAGTGCAGCCCTGGGGGATCCCTGGGTGGCTCAGCAGTCTAGCGCCTGCCTTTGGCCCAGGGAGTGATCCTGGAGCCCCGGGATGGAGTCCCACATCGGGTTCCCAGCATGGAGCCTGCTTCTTCCTCTGCCTGTGTCTCTGCCTCTCTCTCTCTATGTCTATCATGAATAAATAAATAAATAAATAAATAAATAAATAAATAAATAAATCTTAAAAAAAAAGTGCAGCCCTGCTGACCCTTTTAGAACTTCCAACCTCCAGATCCTTGGAGAATAAACATGTGTCGTTTTAAAGCAGCAGGAGGGCAGCCCCGGTGGCTCAGGGCGTGATCCTGGGGTCCTGGGATCGAGTCGCATGTCCGGCTTCCTTCATGGGGCCTGCTTCTCCCTCTGCCTGTGTGTCTCTCTCTGTGTCTCTCATGAGTAAATAAATAAAATCTTTAAAAAAATAATAAAGCAGCAGGAAAGGAGTATGGCCCCCTCAAAGCCTGTCTTCCTCATCTCGGGAGGGAGCCTCAGCTTCAGGAAGCAGGAGACGGATGGATAGACCTGGAAGTTCTCCCTCAACAGCTCCCTTCTGTCGTCTCTCAGCATGATGCTCAGAATTCTTGACGGCTCTACCTTTAGAGGTTCCAGGCTGCTTCTCTCCCTGTCCTGTCCCAGCCCTGGATTTTGGGGATGGGCAGCCTTCTGTCCTGAACAACTTCCCACGAGTCCCAGCCTGTGAGTCGGCTCTCACCTGACCCAGATTGAACACTGCCATCACGGAGTCCTCCTGGCCCTCCTTGTTCGCTGCTCTTCTGCCTCCAGGCAGGGAAAGTTCTCAACCTTAGGGCTCCTGTGATGAGATTGGGCCCACCCAGAGAATCCAGCAGGATCTCCCTACTTTGAAGTCTGTAACCTTCATGACTTCTGCAAAGGGCGTTGAGCGTCTTGAACCAGTAACATAAGGTAGCCCCAAGTTCCAGGTATTAGGGCATGGGCAGCCTGGGGTTGGGGTGGGGGAGGGCTGGGGGCTGTGATTCACCCACCACAGAGAAACTCACACTTCCATTTGGTGAGGGTGAAATAAGACCATACTTGGAAGAATGCTGGCTTCCCAGCAGACCTCAGGATTTTTTGCAGTTTCCACCCACATTTGTCTTTTGTGCCCCCTGCCCCCATTCCGAATCATTTTCTCTTGGTCCCAGACTTCTTCCATTAGGATCCTGAGCACACAGGCTCTGACAAGGTGGGCTTCAGCCCCTTCAGCTCTGTATCTCTAGCACTTATACAAAACGGGCCCATCTAGGGGCATCTGGGTGGCTCAGTGGTTGCGCATCTGCCTTTGGCTCAGGTCCCAGGGTCCTGGGATCGAGCCCCACATCAGGCTCCCTGCTCAGTGGGGAGCCTGCTCCCTCTCCCTCTGCTCCTCCCCACCGTTCATCCTCTCTCACTCTCAGAATAAATACATAAAATCTTTTTTTAAAAATGCCAGAAGAATGGGAAGTGGGATGTCAGGGAGGAGAGGCGACCCTGAGAACGTTGTCAGTTGGGCCGAATGGGAACTTGGAATTGCCGCTTGGGTCTTGGCGGAACCACCGTTGAGATGTCTGGGACCATGCTTTGCAAACAATGTGCAGGGACTAGAGATAACCTGGAGGCTTCTGCTCTTTTCTGGAAGCTTCACTTCCTCCAGCCGGCTATGAAACTGCCCTTTCACCAAGATCGCCCAGAGGAGGCGGAGATTTGCCGGTGACTCAGCAAAATCCAGGTCCCCTTTGTCTCCGCGAGCCCCCCTCCCAACCGTGACTCAGCAGAAGCGCAGCTGCTCCGGGGAGTGTGGAAATCTCTACTCAGCACTCGGCAGGCACCGCCCGCCACTCGCCAGGAAAGCAGAAGTGGTTTGGGACAGAGGGCGGTAGGGCTGTCTCCCAAGGCTCTAATGGTGAAAACAGAGGTGAAGCCTCAGCAGATGGGGAGTGGGGAGGAAGACACGGGGAGACTGGCCTGGGCTGGATGGTGTTCAAGGAGAAGCAGGAGACCCGCCTGGATGTCCTCAGGCAGGGGCATCCCAAGTTAACAAGGTGACACGGGGTGTCCTGACGGTCCCCTAACCCATGAAAACCCAAGAGGTCATGCCCTTGACCCTTGACCCAGCAGAGGAGGGGGAGTGGTGCAGAGAGAGAGAGAGCCCAGTGGTGAGGTATAGCCTTTCTCAGCAAGGCAGACCAGCCCAAGCCATGAAAACATCCTCGGACAAGACTGAAGCCATAAAAACATCCTCGGACAAGACTGCACAACACAGGCATTTTCTGGGTTTCAAGGGCCCCCATAGGCAAGGCTGAAACCTCATGACACACTGGGAGGGGATACCACACATGTCACAGACAAAAGATGACAACACGTTCCTAATATTTAAGAAAGACGGGACTGGCCCCAAATGGAGTCACTTGTGCTAAGCCCTGCGTCAGCAAATCAAGGCTAACGTGACCTAATTCCAGTTTCTGCCTCTTCCAGGAATGCTACCTGCACATTCTGTCTGGAGTCCCCTGGTGGGACTTGTGAGATGGCCAGTGTGGTAAATAGACCCTCATCACCCTAGTCCATAAAGGAAGGTGACCTTGCCAGAAACAATCTGCCCTTTGTTTCACTGCCACTCCCCGCCCCCATTCTGCCTATAAAAACCCTTCAGAGCTCCTCTCTGCTGGATGGGAGAATGGTGCCCGATTCCCAAATCACTGAATAAAGCCAATTTGATCTTGAAATGTACTCAGTTGAATTTTATTTTTTTATTTTTTTATTTTTTTTAATTTTTTTTTTCATTTATTTATGATAGTCACACAGAGAGAGAGAGAGGCAGAGACATAGGCAGAGGGAGAAGCAGGCTCCATGCACCGGGAGCCTGACATGGGATTCGATCCCGGGTCTCCAGGATCGCGCCCTGGGCCAAAGGCAGGCGCTAAACCGCTGCGCCACCCAGGGATCCCGAATTTTATTTTTTAACAGTAATAAAAGAGCTCCCCAAAGCAGTAGGACAAATAGTCACTAGGAAATGTTAACATTTAATTCAGGGTGCTTATCATCAGCCTTCTGAGAAGGCTGGGGAGCCAAGGAGGGTAAGAGAAGCCTGCCAACTTGCCAGTGGAACACCTTTCCCTTCCTCATCGCCTTCACTCCTCCAGCCCCGGATTCTGCAGATAAGGCAACAGTGGTCACCACATCACCCCTCTCTTGTCAACACCCTTTACTTGCTCCCACCGCCCTTGGGATAACATGCAAGCTCCTCCACCTGGCACACCTGGCCCTCCGCCCTTGGCCCTGGCCACCTGTCCAGCAGGAGGGCCTCACCTGCTACCCTCACATCATGCATGCCACTCTCAGCAACACTTACCTACTCCCAACTATCCAGGCACACATCCTTCTGGCCCCTTGATTGGGCTGGTCCCTCCTGCCTAGAACACACATCCCCCCTCTCTTTGCTCCTGTGCCAAGCTATTCATTTTCCAAGACTCGCCTAGAAACAGATAATAGGCCTCAATGAAGGAGTGAAACCTATAAAAATACAGAATAAATCATAAAGGAAAATCTCAGTGACCTTAGATTTGGTGGATTTCTCAAATAAAACACAAAAAGCACAAAACAGAAAAGAAAAATATGGTAATCAGTGGGACTTCATAAAAAATGAGCTTTTGCTCCTCAGATGACACTGTTATTAAACCTAAGAGGTGGGATCCCTGGGTGGCGCAGAGGTTTGGCGCCTGCCTTTGGCCCAGGGCGTGATCCTGGAGACCCGGGATCGAGTCCCACATCGGGCTCCCGGTGCATGGAGCCTGCTTCTCCCTCTGCCTGTGTCTCTGCGCCTCTCTCTCTCTCTCTCTGTGACTATCATAAATAAATAAAAATTAAAAAAAAAAAAACAAAAAAAAACAAAACCTAAGAGGTGAGCTAGAAACTAGGAGAAACTATTGGCAAACATATATCCAACAAAGGACCTGTCTCTAGAATACATAAAGAACTTGTACGATTCAATATTAAGAAAGCAAATAAGGGGGGCGCCTGAGTGGCTCAGTTGGTTAAGCATCTGCCTTCGGTTCAGGTCCTGATCTCAGGGTTCTGGGATCCAGCCCGATGTCAGGATCCCTGCTCAGTGGAGAGGCTGCTTCTCCCTCTCCCTCTGCCTGCGGCTCCCCCTGCTTGTGCTGTCTATCAAATGAATAAATAAAATCTTTTTTTAAGGCAAATAATTTTTTATTTTTTACTTATTTATTTTTAAAGATTTTATTTATTTATTCATGAGAGACAGAGAGAGAGAGAGAGAGAGGCACAGATACAGGCAGAGGGAGAAAGCAGGCTCCATGAGGGAGCCTGACATGGGACTCAATCCCAGGTCTCCAGGATCACGCCCTGGGCTGAAGGCAGCGCTAAACCGCTGAGCCACCCGGGCTGCCCAGCAAATAATTTTTTAAATGGATAAAAAATTTGAACAGTTCATCAAAAGAGATACATGGATGCTAACTAAGTGTGTGGAAAAATTTCAAGTTTACCTATCATCACGGAAATTTAAATTAGAACCACAATGAAGAGAATCACTACACACCTATTTGAATAGCTAAATATAAAAAGACTCACTACCTCCACTGTTATGAATGTAAAGCAAACAGAACCTTCACTTTCTGCTGGGGGGGGTAGGAACCTTAAAATGATACTGTAGGGGGTCAGAATATGCCACCCAGAAATATGCCTCTTTGCGTAAGGGTTATTTTGAGCTAAAGACAACGGAGAAACAGCAAATGCCAAAAAAAGCTTTTTGCCTTCTGCCTTATTTGCCTAAAAGCAGGCTTAGACTCATAATCACCTGAGATAAACCCAGACTTTTAACAATTCAGAGATGGCACACAGAGGAATCATCACAATAAGCCTTACTGTATCAACCCTTATCTTCCCTAAATTTCCCCCAAGTATTCATCTGCACCTGCTGTTTGCTGCCCCAAAAAACCTCAACCCCCTTTCCTTTGCCTTCTGTACAAATGTACTATAAGGTTGACCCTGAACCACACGGTTGGAACTGTGAAAGTCCACTTATATAGGGATTTTTTTTTCTGATAAATACAGTACTACAAATGTATGTTCTCTTCCTTATGATTTTTCCCATATTTTCAAAAGATGGGCACTGAGGGGGGCACATGGCAGGATGAGCACTGGGTGTTATGCTATATGTTAGCAAATCAAACTCCAATAAAAGAAAAATTTTAAGATTTTTTAAAATTATTTATTCATGAGAGGCACAGAAAAGTAGAGACACCAGCAGAAGGAGAAGCAGGCTCCATGCAGGGAGCCTGATGCAGAACTTGATCCCAGAATCCCAGGATCATGCCCTGAGCCGAAAGCAGATGCTCAACCACTGAGCCACCCAGGTGAACCCTCTCATACTGTATTTTTAAGTAATCTCTACCCTCAATGTGGAGCTTGAATTTACAACCCTGAGATCAAGAGTTGCACACTCTACTGACTGAGCCAGCCAGGCAGCCCTTCTTAAGATTTTCTTAGTAACATTTTTTTTCTCTACCTTACTTTATTATAAGAATACAGTATGGGACACATATAACAAACAAAACATGTGTTCCTTGATGGTTTGTGTTATCGCTAAGGACTCTGGTCAACAGTAAGCTACGAAGAGTTAAGTTTTGAGGGAGTCAAAAGTTATTACGAATTTTCAGCTGTGCAGGGTGTCCTGTGCGTCAGCAGCATTGTTCATTGTTGAGATGCTATATAAGCCCCAGTTCCTTTTTTTTTTTTTTTAAGATTTTATTTATTTATGTGACATAGTTAGAGAGCACAAGCAGGAGAGCAGCAGAGGGAAAGAGAGAAGCGGACTCCCTGCTCAGAGGTACTTGATCCCAGGATCAAGCCAAAGTGTCTGAGCCACCCTGGCGCCCTAAGCCCCAGTTCCTGAACTCTTTTCAATTACTCATCACTGTTTCTCTCCTGTGCATGTGTGATGCATGTGTTAATAAATTGTTGCTTGCTAATTTGTCTTTGTCATTTTAATTTCTAGGCCCTCCTCCCCATTCCAGAACCTGGGAGGGTAGAGGAAATGAATTCTCTCACTGTAGAGCTTCTTTTGAAGAGTTGGCAATTTCTTAAGAGACCAAACACTCACCATACAACCCAGCCATTCTACCTCTAGGTGTTTACCTACAGGAAATAAAAGCATGTTTCGGCACAAAACTTGTATACCAATGTTCACAGTGGCTTTATTGGTTATAGTCCCAAACTGGAAACCACCCAAAAGTCCAACAGGTGGATAGAGAAACAACTGTGGAATAACCATATGCTGGATTCCCAGCAATGAAGAGGAGGAACCATTGTTCCATGCAACAAGACAAACGAATCTTGAAATAATATTACTAAATAACAGAAGCCAGATTGAAAAAAAATTCCTACTGTTGAATTACATTTATGTAAAACTATCTATAAAATGAATATAGGATCAGGCAGCCCGGGTGGCTCAGCGGTTTGGCGCCGCCTTCAGTCCAGGGCATGATCCTGGAGTCCTGGGATTGAGTTCCGTGTCGGGGTCCCTGCATGGAGTCTGCTTCTCCCTCTGCCCTCTCCCTCTGTGTCTCGGCCTCTCTCTCTCTCTCTCTCTCTCTGTGTCTCTCATGAATAAATAAATAAAATATTTTTTAAAAATAAGATGAATATAGGATGTTACAAATTTTTGGAAAATGCAAGCTACTCTAATCAGATCAGTGGTTACCTAGCTGGATGGGGGGATTACCAAGGACCGAGGTTGGGCTCAGTGTTCAGAGTGGAGTCTGCTTGAGATTCTCTCAGTCTTCCTTTGCCCCTCCCTTTGCTCTTGCACACACATTCTCTCTCCAATAAAAATCTTTAAACAAAACAAAACAAAACAAAACAAAAAACCCCAAAGGACCATGAGGAAACTTCTGAGAGTAGTGAATACATTCATTATCTTGATTGTGGAGATGGCTTCATGGGTATATTTACACCAAAACTCATCAAATTATACACTTTAAATATGCAGGGTTTGTGTCAATTATATCTCAATAATAAAAAAAATAAAGTCATAAAACAAACAGGCTGAGCCCAGGCTTTTTCCCTCTTGCCTCATAAGGCCCCTCACTGAGCTGTGTCCCCACCACCCCCACTCCACCTGTGAGCTCCATGAAGGCAGTAAGGACTGCAAGGGATCCCCTCTCCTAGGCCTGGAGCCCAGCAGACCACAGGCAGGTGCTATATATTTACCAAATGAGGCTTAGCAGGGTTGAATTCCCCACCTGCAGCCACACAGCTCACAGGGAATGGAGGCCAGGTCTAAGTCTTGCAGGGGACAAAAACATTTCTCCTTTCTTCCTATCTAGGTTCCTAGGCTGGCTTAACAATCAAATGGGCAAAACAAGTTAACAGGAGAAAAACAAATTTAATTTTGTACACATGAGAGCACATAAAAATATGGGACTTGAAAAAATGACCAAATTAGGGGCCCCTGGGTGGTGGCACAGTCCGTTAAGCATCTGGCTCTTGGTTTCAGCTCAGGTGGTGGTCTTGGGGTCATGGGATCAAGCCCCACATTGGGCTCCATGCTCAGCATGGAGTCTGCTTGGGACTCCCTCTCCCTCTGCCCTTCCCCCATCCCCACTCTCACGCTCACTAAAATAAATAAATAAATCTTAAAAAAAAAAAAAAAAAAGGAAATGACCAAATCAGTCAGCTTTTATGCCTTACAGACAAAGAAACAATAAATTTGTGAACAATTGACAAGCCAAAGAAGTCTGGGTTTGGGGTAGTAAAATAGGAAGTAACAAGCTTTATTTGTGCCAGCCTCTCGGGCTTGAATGCCTTATCTCCAGCGATAAGGATGCCTTCCACGGTCCTGGTACAGGGAGGGCACCTTTCACATGGGAGATTTATTTCCTGCTTTCAGAGGGACAAAGGAGATTCAGAATGACCTTGGCACTGGCTGTTTCTTAAATAACTCTAACTCAAAATAATCAATATACCAAAGTGGCATATTTGAGGGTGGCACATTTTACTTCCCTTCACCTTAAAGCACACTCAAGTGTTTTTTGTTTTTTTTTTAAGATTGTATTTATTCATGAGAGACACAGAGAGAGGCAGAGACACAGGCAGAGGGAGAAGCAGGCTCCCTGCGGGGAGTCCGCTGTAGGACTTGATCCCAGGACCCCGGGATCACACCCGGAGCTGAAAGCAGACGCTCAACTGCTGAGCCACCCAGGCATCCCAAAGCACACTCGAGTTCTATAGCAAGGTGCCATCTGGAGATGGGTCCGGGACAGTGAAGGGGGTACAAAGAGCAACCTCTTTCTCAGGCATTACCCAGTTTCCATTTGCCCAGATCCAACGACTGAAGACCAGTGACCAGACCAGGCAGCAGTCTGGACTCTGGAGAGTTCAGGCTGCGAGGCCAGTCTGGCCAACATGGAGCCAGACTGGCTCCGAGACCTGGTTCAACGTGGATCAACAGGATCAAGGCACTTCTAGGTGGTGTAGACGGTTCATTGTTCAAGCAATGAACTCTAAACAAACACTGCTTCAAATCCAGGTCCCATGACTTAGCCCATATGTGCACTTCACCCCTCTAAGCTTTACTTCCTCATGTGACAAATCGATAAGTAATAACACCATCAGCTCCAGGGGATGTGGTCAGGATCAAATTAGTCTAACATATGTAGGAAGCTCAAAATGGGGCCAGTGGAAGAGGAAGCCTTCACTAAGCACTCCTTGCTCTGTTTGGTCAGACCGTGGCAACCAGTTCCCCTCTCAGGGTTCTGGCAGGGACTGCTTCCTACCTAGAAACTTCTGGGTGGTTCTGAGTAGGTTGAGGTCACTAAAATCTCACAAACCTTGCTCTCACTTGGGAGTTGAGAACCTCAGGGTCCTTGGGGCGCCTGGGGGGTGGGGCTCAGTCAGTTAAGCGTCTGACTCTTGATTTCGGCTCTGGTCGTGATCATAGGGTCCTGAGACGGAGCCCCGCATTGGCCCCACGATCGGCATGGAGTCTGCTCGAGATTCTCTCTCTCTCTCTCTCTCTCCCCCTCTGGCCCTCCCCTGCTGCTTGCTCTCTCTAAACAAAAACAAAAACAAAAACAGAACCTCAGAATCCTCACCTTATTTTTTTCTCAATAAGTAAACTTCCTTGAAATAACTCCAAATGTCCAGAAAAGTTGCAAGAAGAGTACACAGAATTCTTCACCTGGATTCACCAGTTGTTAACATTTTGTCATATTGGTTTCATCATCCTTTCCCTCTCTCTTGATTATAGATACACACACATACTCTTTTACATATATATTTGTATTTCTGGCTTATTAGAGAGTAAGTTGCAGACATCATGCCCCCTTGCCCCCAAATTCTTTAGCAGGTATTATACCAGAGTACAGCCTCTTGTAACCACAGTACAATTAGTACAATTATAAACATCAGGGACCCTTAACTTCAGCGCAAATACATTATATAAAACCCACATTCAAATGTCATCAATTGTCTCCCAACTGTTCTTCCCTGCGTCTGGGTTCCAGCCCAGACCCAGCAGAGCTGTCCTGCTGCTTTGCTGTCCACAGCCCCCCGCGCTTCATGACTGGAGAGCAAGATAGAGTCACTCATGTCCAGCAGGGGCCTGTGTCTAGCAGGGCACGGAAGCTTTGAGATATCCCGAGACCAGATCCGCTGACACCAAACAACTGTACCAGGTGGAAGTACAGGGGGTCTGCAGGAGCCCCAAACGGCTGAACCCCCCTGACAAGGGAGGGTTTTGGCGGGCCGCTGTCAGCCTCGGACAGGACCCCTCTCTGAGCACTTGGAAAAGGCAGCTGCCCCGAGGCCCTGCCGCACGGAGCACGAGCTCCAACAGCACAGCGCTGAGGCCCCCCCGCCCCCCCCCCGCCCCCCAGGCCTTATCTCGCCCGCGCGCCCACAGGCCGACTGCGGGTTGGTCCAGTAACCTCCTCCCCACTCGGTTATCGGGTTTACTGCGCCACTTGGGCTATTTGGGCGCCGCCTAAGAAGCCAAGTCAATCACGTCCGAAGTGCCACGGAGGCTGGAATCCTGAACCCGCCCCATAATCGTGTTAGTCTTGCTTTGCACCCGAGGGAAGCCGAGATAAGCCACGTCCATAGCGTGCCCCGGGCCGAGCGGACCCCGCCTTGGTCCCCCCGGGGAGGACGCCCGGCTTCCGTGGGATCTCGGCCCTGGGCTGGGGGAGGCGGGGGCGCGAGAGGGCCGGGTCCCCGAGGCCGGGTGGGGGCGGCGGGGAGGCCGCAGGCAGCGCGACCCGCGGGCCCCGGGAGTGGCCGCCGCCGCCGCCGCCGCCGCCGCCGCGGAGGGAGCCGGGGCCTCGGGACCGTGACTCAGCGAAAACAGGCCTCGGACCGTGACTCAGCGAAAATAGACCTCGGGACCGTGACTCAGCGAAACAGACCGCGGGACCGTGACTCGGCGAAACAGAGCTCGGGCCCGTGACTCGGCGCGGAGCCTGCCAGCGTGACTCGGCAGGGCAGGGCAGGGCGCAGGGTTGCGGGGGGGCGGCGGGCGGGGGTACTCGGCGGGCGGGCCTCGGCGCCCCACCCCTGCCTCCCCGCGGTCTGAGCCCCGGAGCCACCGGCGCCGCCCGGGAGGGGTGGGGGTGCGGTCCTGGGCACCGCGGAGCGACGCCACCATTTCCTGCCCCGCTCAGCAAACGCTTGCTTGCCTCAGTTTCCCCATCGTCACACTGAGGGCAGGCGGAAGCTCCCTTCAGCGGATGGCATCCCGTGGGTGTCTGTTTATTTTTTAGATGATCCGTTTTGACCCTCTAGTTAGAATATACTGCCCGGCACCGACCCGCCTCGAAGTCTACCATGCGCAGCCCGCAGACCACCGCCCTGGACGTTCTAGTGGATTGCTTAGGATGTTTTTAAATTTTTAAATTCATTTATGATAGTCACATCAGAGAGAGAGAGAGAGAGAGAGAGAGGCAGAGACACAGGCAGAGGGAGAAGCAGGCTCCATCCACCAGGAGCCCGACGTGGGATTCGATCCCGGGTCTCCAGGATCGCCCCTGGGCCAAAGGCAGGCGCCAAACCGCTGCGCCACCCAGGGATCCCCAAATTGTGACATTCTAAAATGTGTCCCATCACTCTCCTAACTCTAACTTGTGGAATCTAAGTACCAGAGTGATGATTATTTTAAATGGGCTGTCATCCATTAAAAAAAAAATAATCTCATTTGAAATTTTACATCCTCTTCTTTTCTACCTGAATTTTCATTTGTACCTTTTGTATTTTCATTCCCCTACCCCACAAAAAATAAATTCTATTGTGACAGGAAAAAAATCAAATCAAATCAAATCAAATTGAGGCGCCCTGGTGGCTCAGTAGGTTAAGTGTCTGCCTTCGGCTCAGGTCATCATCCTGGGGTCCTGGGATTGAGCCCCACATCTGGTTCCCTGCTCGACAGGGAGTCTGCTTCTCCCTCTCTCGCTGCCATTCCCCTTGCTTGTGCTTACTCGTTCTCTTAAATAAATAAAATATTTAATAATAATAATAAAATCAGAAGAAAACAAAAAAAAATAATAAATATAGGATAATGAATCCAGTCTGGAGTGTATTCTTCTTTATATGACTGCAGTCCTAAAATACAATTTTTAATTTAATTAATTAATTAATTTATTAATAATGATTTTATTTATTTATTCATGAGACACACACCCACACACACAGAGGCAGAGATATAGGCAGAGGGAGAAGCAGGTTCCATGCAGGAGGTGCCAAGGAATCCCCTATTTATTTTTTTTAACAGAGGAGAGAGTCCTCAAAGACAAAGGTGCCATGGGCTCATGCAAATCAGAATGCATCCTTGCTGGTAAGCTGGGATCTAGGATGAGAAAGTGAGCAGTAAGACATGGCCAGGCCTGAGAAATGGCCCCTGGGCTTGCAGGTGGAGGTGGCTAATGCTGCACTTCTTCGGAGCTGTCTGAGCTGTGGGCCTTGCAAACCCTCAGTCAAGACCTGCCATTCACCAGGGCTCCGATGGGGTTCTTTGTAGACATAAAGGAGTAGGCCCTCAGAGGAGAGATGGAGGAGGTGTCCGAAGCAGGCAGGGAGAAAAAGGGGTGGCTTGCAGAATGATGGGCTCCCCGCCAAAAGAGGTGCCCTGGAAGGTAGGCGGGGCTGGGAACTTTGCATCTGAAAATTAAAGGATTTAATTTTCCTTTTCCTTTTTCCTAATTAAAGGGAACACAAGGGTGTTTAGGCACAATTCAAGAACTTGGGGTACTATCGAAGCACCCATTGCATTACAAATCATTGTAAATGACAGCAAAAGGAACATCTCCTGGTGAAGTGCTTCCTGTATTTTTGATTATGGGATTAGATGGAAACCCTAGAGCAGAATTATTGGGCCGAGCATAGAACTATTTTGAAGGCTTTTGGAGTCTTGGGACGCCTGGCTGGCTCAGTCAGTGGGGCATGAGACTTGATCTCGGGGTTGTGAGTTCAAGCCCCATGCTAAGTATAGAGATTACTTAAAAATAAAATCTTAAAAAAAAAAAAAGGCTTTTGGGGCACCTGAGTGGCTCAGTCAGCTAAGTGTCTGCCTTCGGCTCAGGCCATGATCCCCGGGTCCTGGGATCAGGCCCCACATTGGGTTCCCTGCTCAACAGGGAATCTGCTTCTCCCTCCCTGTCCCTCTCCCTCTGCCTCTCCCCCCCAACCCCCTTCTCATGCTCTCTTGTTCTCTCTCAAATAAATAAATAAATAAATAAATAAATAAATAAATAAATAAAATCTTAAAAAAAAATAAAGGCTTTAAAGAAAGGTATATTTACTTGAGAGAGTGTGCTTGAGCAGAGAGTCGGAGGCTCCACCTACTGAGCCACCCAGGCACTACCACTGCCCCCCCTCCCCTCCTGGAAAAAAGGCTTTTAGAGTCTTTTGCCTAGTTGTAGGTAAAAGTACACTACTTTTCATAACTTTATTGCTCATGTTTCAATAGTAAATATGACTTTGGCCACTGGTGCTTAGGGCAGGGGGCTGTTTGTCTCAGTTTGTTTGAGTGATGGCCAGGAGGAAGGACAGGCCCAGCATGGGGGTCAGGGTGCGGGCGTGGGGGTGTGTGAAGGCGCTGAGGGGTCTGGGAAGGAAGGAAGGACTGACGGACACTGGGGCTTCAGGAAAAGGCCTGTTACTTTGTACCCAGGGCAGGGAGGAGCCTTATCACAGGTTGGTTGGCATGACTTTGCCCCCGGGCAGCTGCCTGGGCAGTCAGGTGCACATGTTGTGTGTGCCTGGGATGGGGAGGCGTGGAGTGGGGTGGTGGGGAGAGGTGGCAGGAATGGGTGAGAAGGCTGGCCTTGGTGTTGAAGGTGAGGGAGGCTCTCTCTCTTGCTGGCCCTCTGGATCGCTTGCTCTCTTTCTCACTCCTGGCAGGTGCCTGCAGCAGCCCCTTCCTGCCTGGAGCTCACCTCAGTGCTCTGCAGGGGGCAGAAACATGATTTCCTGAAAAGCCCTCTTTGTACCCCACGTGGAGTTTGGGGTAAAGTTCCAGGAAGCCTTACTATCTGTTACAGGCAGAATTGGGTCCCTCTCCAAACTCATCTGTGGAAGCCCCAACCCGTAGTATGTGACCGGATTTGGAGATGAGCCTTTACAGAGGTGGTGCTCTTAGGACGGCCCTCAATCCAGTGTAACAGTGTCCTAGAAGAAAGATGCCCCGGCGCTTGCACAGAAGGCAGACAAGGGAGGACACACTAAGAAGGCTGGTGGGAAGCCAAGGAGAGGCCTCAGAAGAAACCAAACTGGGGCACCTGGGGGGCTCAGCGGTTGAGCGTCTGCCTTCGGCTCAGGGTGTGACCCCAGGGTCCTAAGATCGAGTCCCGCATTGGGCTCCCCGCAGGGATCCTGCTTCTCCCTCTGCCTGTGTCTCTGCCTCTCTCTGTGTCTCTCCTGAATAAATTAATAAAATCTTTAAAAAAAAAAAAAAAGAAAGAAAGAAAAAAGAAATGAAACCTGCTAACATTTAGATCTCTGGCCCCTCAGAACTGTGAGAAAGTAAATTTTTGATGATTTAAGGCCCCCGGTCTGTGGCGCTGGGTCACAGTGTTGCCAGCACCCTGACACAGGCTAGACTCAAGGCCGGAAGGGGCCCCAAAGGGGCAGACTCGGTCAACTTCTCCTTCCTCTCCTCTTCTCTCTCATCTATTTTGAAAAAAGGCGTGCAAAACAGCTGACACAAACAGCACACTGCGGGCCGGGGTGCCTTCCCCTCCAATCACACCTTGTCAATAATTTGCTGCTTTTGTGTCTCTCTCCTTTTCTCTATTATTATCTTTCCAGAATCATCTGAGGGTGCGTTGTGAACATCGTGACACTTCACCTGTAGGAGCAAGGACGCATGTCCCCGTTGTCATTATCAGAGTACAGATGTGATGCAGGCTCCTTACTGACCTTTGCTGTCAGTCCACATTCACTCTTTCCCAGGGATCCCCCAGAAACTGTCCCTTGGAGGACCCCCAGACTCCAGTCAGGGTGCATGCCCTCCATTTTGCTGCCATGTTTTTTTTAGGTCTCTCATGGCATTGACTCTTGAAGAATTGTTCGGAAGACACAGATCAGTTGCCTTGAAAATATCCCATGTTTGGATTTATTTTCTTTCCTCCCGATTAGATTCTGGTTAAACATTCTTGGCCAGAATCCAATGTGGTCCTGTGACATCTCCTTGTCAGAGAGAACCAAGGAAACTGAAACCCAGCCAGCTGAGGCCAGAGTTCATTTATTTATTTATTTAATAGATTTTATTTATTTATTTATTTGACAGAGAGTGAGCACAAGCAGAGGGAGGAGAAGCAGGCTCCCCGCTGAGCTGGGGGCTCCATCCCAAAGGCTCGATTCCAGGGCCCTGAGATCATGACCCCAGCTGAAGCCAGAGGCTTAATGGACTGATCCACTCAGGTGCCCTTCAGTACCGGGTTTTTTTTTTTTTTTTTCAACTTATTTATTCATGAGAGACAGAGAGGCAGGGACACAGGCAGAGGGAGAAGCAGGCTCGCTGTGGGGAGCCCGATGCGAGACTCAATCCCAGGACCCCGGGATCATGCCCTGAGCCCAGGGCAGATGCTCAACCACTGAGCCACCCAGGCGCCCCCAGTACCAGGTTTTTTATTTGCCTTGACGAAGCCTGTGACTGACCGCAGAGGACAGGAAAAGTGCCTTTGTGTCAAGTGAGGGGTGTTCTTAAACAAAAGGAAAACCGAATCTATTAATATAAACAAGGCTGTTCTCCCTTCTAGAGCCTGGTCGTTAAACACCCATGTAAGATGCAGCCCCAGATCTCTTCAGTAATAAGAGTCTCTGAACGTCCCTGGGCCTCGGAGTTCCTCTCTGTAAAATGGGGCTCATAGTGGTACCTAGGCTTGTGTGCTGTGGAATCATCCGTGTCAAATACTTAGCCTTGTGCCTGGCTTGTAATTAATTGTTCAGCATAATTATTCTCATGGATGTGTTTTCATAATGATAACTATTGGCAGATACAAGCGCTGTGGCTGTATCATTCCCGGGCTTCCCCACTCCCTGGAGTGAGTGAGCGGAGCGAGGGAGAGGCAGGTAAGAGCGGCCAGGCCAGGCTGTTGCTTAACTTGAGCGAGTCCCCCCAGGAGGAGGGACATGGCCTGGAGCCTGAGTGTCCCAGCTTCTCCGCAGGCTGCACAGCTCTCGGGGCACCGTGCCAGCCGTGGGTGCTGGAGTGGTGTCAGGAGCGTGTACACCCCCTGCTCCCACCCCCCCACCGGCCTGGAACCTGTCCACCTGCCTGGGTCCCTGAGTGCCGCTCCCCACCCGCCGGGGACACACGTGTGCCCAGGCAGCCACGCTTTTCTCAGGATGTGTCGCGTGCAAAGACTCTAGTCAGCAGCACCGTCTTATATATTTGAAAGTAGCTAAAAGAGCAGATCTTAAACGTTCTTTTTTTTAAAGATTTTATTCATGAGAGAGAGAGCGAGAGCGAGAGCGAGCACAGGAGCAGGGGGAAGGGCAAAGGCAGAGGGAGAAGCAGACTCTCCCCTAAGCAGGGAGCCCGATGCAGGACTCGATTCCCGGACCCTGGGATCAGGACCTGAGCTGAAGGCAGACGCTCAACCACTGAGCCACCCAAGTGCGCCTCCTTTTTTTATTTTTAAAGAGAAACGAGACATTTTATATCGTTTTTGCAAACACTGGCAATAACTGCATTAAAAACAAAATAAAAAACAAAACAGAACAAAATCACTCCAGGCCTTGATACGGCTCTTGGCCTGCCAGTTTGAGATTTGAGACCTCCGGGTTTGGGGTTCCCTCCTGCTCTCCGGCTGCTTCTCTGATTGGTCAGTGATTCCTGGGGGGTCGGGTGGGGCTGATCCGGGAGGGGACTTCAGAGATGGTCATTCCTGGCACGTCTCCAAGCTGCCCTGGGTCACCCAGCATTGCCAGGGGCCCAACAGGCTGCATCCCACACACACTGTGTGTGCCGATCATTCAGGGACCAGTGTCCTCTGTGCTGCTGTCATCATTCCTCCCAAGTGAGTCTTCAGGGACAGGTCACCATGGTCTAGTCCTTCGGGAGATTAGTGGCCGGTCTGGGTTTGGACCCATGGAGCTGGAGCCATGTTTCACCTAAAAAAGAAAAGGAAAAAAAAAAAAATCTGCTTGTTCCCTGTGTGTCTGGGAGGCCAGGGGCTGTGAGTTGCTCCCAGGTGGGTCCTCGGAGCCTAGCACAGAGCAGGACAGGGTCGCAGGCAGGATGGATGCGGGATCTGGAGCCCAGCCTCCTGAGCTGGGGGAACAGGACTGAATGAAGGGAAATCAGGGAATCCAAGAGGTTGGGGGTGTCTGTTTGTCTTCACCACCAGGTGGAGTTTTTTAAAAAGCAAACTTTAAAAAGGTCACTTAAAAGTAGTCAAAGTCACACAGCTCGTAGGTTGTGAAGCCCAGAAACGGTGCTTTTTTTTTCTTTTTCTCATTGTGGTAACATACACATAATATAAAATTCACCATTTTAACCAACTGTTATGTAGTTAAAAAGAAAAAAAAAAGCTTGCAGTTCGGTGGCGTTGAGGACATTCATGTCGTTGTGCCACCAGGGCCACCATCCAGCTCCAATATTTTTTCCATCATCCCAAACCGAGACTCAGTTACACACTGAACAATATGTCAGTTAGTTTATGGCTTAATTAATGGGTCTGCGTCGGCGAAATGAGTTCCCATGGGAGGTGGTGAGTGGCCCATCACTGGAGGTATGTGTAAGCAAAGTCTGGACTTGACTAGCCGGATGGCACCACCAGTCTATGACTGCGTTCTCGTCCTTACCAGGTTTCTGTTGGAGGACGAGACAAAAACCTTACCTGTTGCTAACTGAGGTGAGAAGTTTTGCTGTGGGTTTTTTTTTTTTTAAATGTCGCAGGGGACATGATTTGACCTGCAGTTTACCTGTGTTAAAAACAAGCTGCCCAATAGTGAGGCTCCATATCTCTCACACATCCCCCAACCTCGTCAGGCCAGTCTGGGTCCAGCCCCCAGACGTGGCAAGTTCATTCATGCTCCTGCCCATGCCTCACCTTCCAGAAATGTCTAACAGCCCCCTCCACCTCTACGAGTAGCAGCAGAGTGTGCAGTGTACGGTCATCTGGGGGATAAGGTGGGTCGTCTACCCCCCCAGCCTCCCCCCCCCCCTTTGATGACAGACTCCCAAGTTGTTCGTGATTCAAATGAAAACATACTCAAGGAAGGTGGGCCCGGTGCCTGGGCGTGAATCAGGATTGGTCTCAGGTGTGGACTCTAAGCCACCTTGTGGTTCTTCCGTTCCTCTTTGCCAGCACAGTCATGGAGGTGAATTCTGAGATGAATGACATGGTGAGAAGGTCTGGAGTGACTTGTCTTTTTTTTTTTTTTTTAAGATTGTTTTTATTTATTCATGAGAGACACACAGAGAGAGGCAGAGACAGAGACACAGGCAGAGGGAGAAGCAGGCTCCCTGTGGGGAGCCTGATGCAGGACTCGATCCTGGGACCCCAGGATCATGCCCTGAGCAGAAGGCAGATGCTCAACCGCTGAGCCAGGCATCCTTGGAGTGACTTGTCATGAGCTGAGTCCTGAAGGGTGAGTCTGTTAACTGAGGGCAGGGCAGTGCTAGAGGGAACAGCATGTGCAAGGGCCCTGTGGTCAGGGTGTAAACCATCTGAGGTATGAAAACCTGTGAGTGTACAGGGCAGAGATCTGGAGTGTGGCAAGTGTGGCCCCTCTGGGGCCTGGGAGGTGAGGCCAGGCCAGGAAGTGGGTCTTTAACCTGAGAGAGCAAGGGTGTGTGGTTGGGGTTTGACATGGGGGTGTTGTGAAACCCGGTCACATTAGGCTTTTGACATTTATTCATGGCTGCATGTGAGGAGGAGTTGGGGAGGGGACAGAGTTGATGCCACGTACGCGTCTGAAGCCCTGAAGATCTCAGACCTGGAGACTTAGGTTTGCACCCATCCCCTGCTCCTGCTTCTTCCTCAGTGATTCTGCTGGTCCTGTGCTGACTCAGATGTGAAATTTCACCCCTCTTCCATTTGCAAAATCCTACTCTTGACAAATCCTTGTGAGCAGAGGACTTACTAAAGGTCCTGAGGTCACAGAGAGGGGTGACATCAGGCCCCACGCAGAAGATGCTTTAGCGAGGCACCTGCTATAGGTCTGTTCTTTCCTTCTTCTTTTTTTTTTTCTTTAAAGATTTTATTTATTTATTCATGAGACACAGAGGGAGAGAGGCAGAGATGCAGGCAGAGGGAGAAGCAGGCTCCCTGTGGGGAGCCCCATATGGGACTCCATCCCAGGACCTGGGGATCACGCTCTGGGCCAAAGGCAGACACTCAACTGCTGAGCCACCCAGGCGTCCCGATAGGTCTGTTCTTCCAAACCTTTTGGGGATGCCCTGTTCCCTACCCGCATCCTCCCTGCATCCTCCCCCGGTTGCCCAGGGGTCCCAATCCCCTCCTCCCGGTGGCTCCAGAAGCACAGGATTCCCTCTCCGCCCCCTCCCCCGGTCTCCCCAGCTTACACACCTGAAGTCATCCTTCATAGACCTGGAAGTGACACGGGTTCACCCTTCCCACCCACCGCCCTGGGCCAGGTGCCATCGCAGCCTTTGTGATACCTCAGGTCCTTCTGCTAACTTGTCGCTTTCACACACGACCAGGTCCAGGCTCCAGCTCACTCTCCTCTGGTTTGATCCCCCTCCTACCTGCCACTCAGTACTTGAGGACTTTGCCGGAGGGACTTGGGGGTGGGGTCCCTGCTCCTCATCCCCCCACCCCGAATCTGTCCTCCGGGTCCCTCTCTTCTCTGGTGGGCTGTGGCAGGGAGGAGGGAAGACGGAGAGGTCTCTTAGCTGGTGCCAGGGTGGTTCTTGCTGTGTGACATCCGTCTCTGCTGGGCCCTCCGAGGTCTCTGTGTGGCAGGTGTCTCTGCAGGCTCTGGGTGGGTGAGGGGCGGGGGAGGCAATGGCTGAATCGGCATCCATTCAGGATGAACAGATGGCAGGGAGGGACCAGCGACAGAGGGCAGTGGGGCTAGAATGTTCTGGTTGTTCTCAGCCTCGGGGGCTCCACCACCCTCTCCTGGCCCTGGAGCTCTGCTGCCGCATCGAGGAAAGCCCAAAGCTGGTGGGCCAGGGGTGGAACTGCTGGGGAGATCAACTGGGGAAGGGCTTCTTGCTGGAAGTTGGGGGTCTGAAAGCCAAGATCCCCAAGTGCCAGGGGCACGGGGCAGCTGGGAGAGAACCAGTGGCTCCTCTGAGTCAAGGAGCCAGATTTGCAGAGTGGAGGGACCAGTGCAGAGGGCAGGGTGGTCCCGACGGGTGACGTGTGACGAAGAGTTAGGGCCAAGGTTGACGGGAGCCATGGCGGTGGCACCCTGGTCAGGGGGGGCGCTGCTGCCCTCAGCTCCGGCCCGGGGAGGCAGGAGGGCGCAGCGGGGCCGGTGAACAGGCCGGTGCAGTCCGCAGTCCGTTCCGGGGACGAGGCTGCTCATTCAGGCTGGAATGAGCACCTGCCCGGTGAGCCGCAAGGGCCAAGAGTCCGATGACGACGTGTTACAGGAAAAAAAAAAAAACAAAAAACAAAAAACAAAAACTGAATTCCTCAGTGCGCCGTAAACTGTTTTATAGACAACACACCAAAACGGGTAAGAAAACTTCCACATCCAGGGACCTGGGTGAGAGTTCACAACCTGCCACACCAGTTGGCCTCCGGATGCAGTATTCGCTGGGAGCCTGGAGCAGGTGTGGGGTGCCAGGGGCTGTTTCTGCACAGGCCTCCCAGCACCCTGAACCCCCCTTCCTGCGAGGGGGCTCTCCCGTGGGAGATCCGCAGTCCAGGCCCCTGGGGGGCAGCCCCCTCCCTGCAGGCGGCCAGGAGGCTCTGCACCTGCATTTGCCTGTGCAAGTGTGCACACACATGTGCTCTCACACGCACCGTGGGGCTTTTCTGGCTCCAGAGCAGCCTGGGCCCTGGAATAAACTACACCTCAGCCCTGCTCCTGCAAAGACCCTTTCTCTCCAGAAAAGAGCATCCGACAAGGCCTGTGCACTTCCCAGCTGTGTGACCTTGGACTGGCCAGTGGACCCTCCCGAGTCTTACTTTTCTAAAAGTAAAGTAAAATGGGAATTTCTTTCCATCCCAGGAGTGGTAAGGGCAGGGTCCTGCCACCCTAAGTGTGTCCAGGGGGCAGGACAGCCCCCTTGCCTTCCTCCTCAGTGGACCATCTGCTTCCCCTTTCTGGGGGCTAGCTTGGGGTGGGGCTGGGGGTGGGTGCAAGGGTGTTCCCAGCTTGGGTTTCACTTCCTTCCTGCCTCTGAGAACGGGCCAAGCCCCCCCTTCCCCTCTTCTCGGGCACCCAGCATGCTAGTGAGGGAGGCTGCGGGGTGTGTGTGGGGGGGCTGTAACTCACAGCCACCTCTGCCTCCTCACCGATGCTGCAGACCTACCTGCCGGCAGGTGGCTCCCCACCCTGACCCAGGAGCACCCCCCAGGCTGGAACCACGTAGCCTCCAGCGACCTTGCACTGCGTGGGGGAGCAGCACAGTGCTAGGCAGGTCCGGCCCTTCCCTGGGCCCCTGTCTCCCTGTGTGTGACTCTTACCACCCAGGATTTGCGGCCTGGGTAGGTGCGGACTCCTCCCGTGTGTCAGCCAAGTCCAGAGGCCTAGCCTCAGGGTGGAGCCAGGCCGGAAGTGGGGGGAAGGGGCTTGTGGAGCCGCCGGGGCAGCGGCAGGGAGAGGCCATGGGCCTGAGTCAGAGGCCAGGGGACAGGATGGGGCCCCACCGGGGCGCTTCCCCACATGTCCTGCCCCAGGGGATAGAAGGGAACCCTGTGAACTCAGGGCTCTGGGTCTGCTCTAGAACATAATGGGTGGCTTGGGGGGCCAGGGGGGCCCTGTGACCTCTCGTCTACTCTCCGGATTCTGGTCCTTCTGGGCTCGCAAACCAGCTCACGCCTCTGCCCCGGGAGGGGCGGGCAGGGGAGGCGGGTGCTCCCGGGTGGGAGCAGGTGGGCCTGGGAGGGCGGCCAGAGGGCCCGGGCGCCCGCTCCTGATTTAGTCAGCCCAAGCCCTGGCCCCCGGGGCCTCAGAGTGGGACTGTCTTTGGAGAGAGGGCCTTTCAAGAGGGGGTTCGGGTTAGCCGAGGGCACAGGGCGGGCGCAGATCCGATCCGCTGGACGGGGGACGCTGCCCCACGCGGGGACCGTGAGATCGCAGGGAGAAGACGGCACCCGCGGCCGAGGCCCATCGGGAGGCCTCGGGGACCCCGGCCCGGTCTGCGGCGCCGCGGGGGCTGGGCCGGCTTCTGCGGGGCGCGGGGCGCGGGGCGCGGGGCGGTCGGGGCGCGGGCGGGGCGGCCGGGGCGCACGGTCCAGAACCGCACCCACGAGGGGATGGCTTTGCGGCAGCAGGGGCAGTGGGACGAGGGCACCGCCCGAGGGGCTCCCGCTGACCACCCCTGAGACTCAGACCTCCTCCCCGCCCCGCCCCGCCCCGCCCCCGCCCCCGCCCCCGCCCGCGGGAAGTCAGCGGATGCGGGAGGGGCGCGGCCCCGGGGTCCCGGGAGGAGCCACCCCAGCGAGGCGAGCGGCACAGCTGCGGGGCGGCGGCCCCTCCCCGGGGTAAGGGGGTGGGGCCGGGCTCCGCTCTGGGGGGAGCCGCAGGGAGGGCGCCCGGAGGGAGCGGGACAGGCTGGCGTGAACGCGCGGGCGAACCGGGTCCCCACGATCCCACGCCCGGCCACTGGAAGCGTGGGGCCGGCGCCCTGTGCCCTGGGGGCGGGGGGGGGGCGCTGGCCGCCTCTGCAGCCTCCGGGGACAGGGCTCTTAGGTGCTGCCCCGTATGTCCCCGAAGCCCAGTGGGTGGGAGGGACTAGAGGCGCTGAGGTCCCTCGCCCAGACCCACGGAGGACCCCCCGACTGGCGCCCCCAGCCCCACACGGGCCGGGAAGGGCCGAGCTGGACCCTCGCGGTCGGGGCCGGGAGGTGGCCGCCTCGGTGGTGGGGGCCGGTCCCCACCTGCCCTGCAGGCCCGGTGCGTGCAGCGCTGCCGCCACCTCGTGGCCACCCTGCGAACTGACCCGAGCGCCGGCCGCTCCTGCGGGGAGGGGGCAGGGGCTCTGCAAACCCTCGGGTCCGGGTCCGGGTCCGGGTCCGGGTCCGGGTCCGGGTCCGAGCAGGACCACGCGGAGCAGGACCGCGG
Organism: Canis lupus dingo; assembly: GCF_003254725.2. Lineage (NCBI taxonomy): Eukaryota > Metazoa > Chordata > Mammalia > Carnivora > Canidae > Canis > Canis lupus. Next base: position 29,538,912 of record NC_064252.1, read on the forward strand.
CGGCAGCAGCGAGGCCGGGCACTGTGGCAGCAACCGGGCTTGTCCTGGAGGCGGCGAGCACCCGGAGAGCCGAGGCCCCTGAAATGACCGAGTCAGAGGGGCAGTGCCCCGGCGGGGTGTCTGGAGCAGAGGCTGTTCTGAATGGGGGGTGGAGGTCCCACCTGGGCCCACACGTGGGGAGCATCTCCCTGACAGGTGCTGTGCTGTTCGTCCTGTTATTCCTTACCCCAACCCTATGAAGGAGCAACGGTAGAGTCCATTTTACAAGCGAGAAAACGGAGGCACAGAGAGGTTAATAACTTGCCTAAGGTCACACAGCTCAGAAGTGGCCAGGCCTGGATTTGCCATTAGGACAGTTGGAAAGGCTGGAGGCTGACACTAGGGTGAGGGGTGGGCAGGGAGGTCAGGGTGGGGTTCTGGAGGCTCAGGGAAGCCAGGAGGGAGTGGGGGGGTGGAGCCTCCAGCCTGCAGCTCTGCTGACTGCTTCCCACAGCCCCCAGGGGCTGCCTCCTACGTGCCCCTTCCCCAGCGCATGGGCTGAGTTCCACCCATGTCCCTGGCCTGCTGCCACCTTCCGAGGCAGCTGGGCCCAGCAGGAGCTGCTGGTGCCTCATTAATCCTGTCCCTGTCCCGACGCCCCCACCGGCAGCTGGTCCTCTTTCATGTGGGGCCTCCAACTTCCTGCCACTGCCCAGGGACGCCTGGAGCGGGGCCTGGGGCCTCAGACACAGCCCGCTGGGACCAGCGCTTCCTCATGCCCCCCAGCCCCAGCGGCTGTCTCTTGGGTGGGTGGGTGGGGTTCCCCAGTGTTGCCCCTGCAGGGAAACCTACCTGCTGGCCCTGCCACCTGTCCCACCATGCCTCTCCAGCCTTGGGGCCCTATCACAGGCCCTCCCTGACCTCCCGGCCCCATCACATCAGCGCCCTTCCCTTCATCCAGAACACGTAGCGCCTTTTGTCCATCTGTCCTTGTTGGCCCTTCCCTGCTGAGGGATGCCCCAGGCTCAGCGCTTAGAACCACAGCTGGCCCGCAGCTGCGCTCAGGGGAACCACACCTGGGCAAGAAAAACGATGTGCCCACTCTAGCCATTGACGTGGCCACGAGCCCCTAGAACCAGCCATGGAAAGTTTCCTTTGCTTCTGCACTTGGATCCTTGTAAAATCACCACTCACCATGGGGGGCCCCGTGAAATGGTTCGGTCACTGTCCTGGGGGACAGAGGAGGGTTGCAGGCACTGGGGTGTGAGCTGAGCAGGGGGGAGAGGCTGCCGTGCAAAGGACTGGGTCCTCCTCTTCCATCACTTAGTGTGTGACTAGGCAAGACCTTGGTTCCGAGCCTCAGTTTCCCCACCTGTAAGCAGTGATCAAAACCGTCAACCACACAGGGCTGTTGTGACTGTGGAAAAGCCCAGGCCAGGGTCCGGCACACAGCAGGAGCTCCGCTGAGGGAGGGAGGGCTGAGGGAGCTGCAGGGGGGCGGGGGAGGGAGCCCACCTCTCACCCCAGGCTCTGGGGTCAGAGGTCTGGGGGCAGATGGTGCACCTGTCAGAGCTCATGAGGACAGTGTGCCCCACCAGGCGAGCAAGCATGAGCGTGTGTCTCAGCAGTCTGGCCAAGCCAGGAGCGGGGCAGTGACTGACCACTCCTGTCTGACCATAGGATGCTGCTGACCTCGGCCATGCAGGGAGCAGCTGAAGAAGGTTCACACTGCGGAAAAGGACTTTATCCCTTGTGTGGAATCAGACACACAAATCAGCTTGCTGCTCCCGACGCTGGTGGGCTGGCGTGTCAGGGCAGCCAGCGAGGAATAGCCAAGGAAGCGATATGCTATCATGAGCACTGGCCCAAGAGGGCGGCAGGCCTAGCAAGATAAAGCAGTCTGGGTCCATTCGGAGGAGGGCCAAAGTCCCCAGCACGTGGCCACTCTGTGTGATAAGGCAGGCTAAGATGGAGGGGGTGCTAACACCCCAGGGGCAGCAGGGAGCAGAAGTGGCCAGTGATAGTGTGGTACATGAACTCTGGCTTCTTCCCAGTTTTGGGTAAGAGTGGCCCGGGCAGGCTGGCAGGGCTCTGCACCCTGGCACGGGGGTCACCTGCCAAAGGACTAGCCCATGTCTAGGAGCCACTGAACACCTGGTTAAAACTGGAGTCTTCCCGTTGCCTGGGCTAATGTCTGGCTCGTGTGCGCGGGACACAGGAGGGAAGCTCCAGTTTGGACCAGCTGAGCCTAGCAGGCATGGAGGGCGAGGGCCTAGGGGACCTCTACCTCACCAAAGCCACTGGACCAGGCCCCTCCCCAAAAAGAGGTGGTTTAGGTTGGAGAAAGAACAGATGTAATGTGCAACTGCCACCTGCTTCCAGGCTTGGCTCATCTGCAAGCCCTGAAGCTTGGCTCAGACAGGACACCCCTGCCCCCCTGCTTAGGGAATGGACAGGCCCAGGGGTGTCCCTGGAGTTCTTTGCCCTACCTCCACCTGGTGGGCTGGCAGGGCTCAGTCTCCTGCACGCTCAGCTCAGGCCACAGCCCTTAGATCACTGGTGCCACCATCCTGTCACTGGTGGGAGCCAGTGGCTGCTCAGAGACAGGCCCAGGCCACACTCCAGGTCCTCCCAGCCCCGGGCTTCTGACCCCGCTGTCTTCCACAGGTTGACCTTTCAGGCAGCTCAACTGCTCTCACCACACAGCAGCCCACCGAGGGCTGGGCCATGACACTCCAGCCTGCCTTAAGCAGTGACTCTCGGGGAGCCAGGAAAGGTGGCTCCTCAAGACCAAGCTCTCAGATTGCCATGCATCGAATAAGAACAGACACCCTGTGCCTGGCTTGTGGCTCAGCTCCCGAGCTGTGTGCCAAGTCACCCGATCTAAGCCTCGGTGCTGTCATTTGAAAAATGGGGACAATGTGCCAATGCACAGGGCAACGCCCAGCACATGGTAAATGACAGCAGCTATGCGGTTTTCTCTGGGCTGGGGCAGCTCATGTGACCCTGAGTCACAGACTTGGCACCTGTGAGATGAGACGGTAACTTCACTTCCCCAGCATCACAGGACAAACTCCATGAGCCTGCGTGTGGCCTAGTGTGGTGCCTGGCACCTGGGCCCCAGACAGACTGTCCACACTGTCACACCCACTCCCATGGGCTTCCCGTTGCCGGGCTGGAGGCAGTCTGAGGGAGCCAGCAGTATGGAGGTGCCCCCGGCACGGAGGGATGCCACGGAGATGGTAGTGGGGCCTCCTGGCAGGGCAAGTGACTGCACCTGCCCGCACCTGCTCAGAGATGTTGCTGGATGCCCCATCCTGCTGTTCCACTTGTGCCATCTGCAGGTGCCTAGCTCCTGGGTGGCCCCCAGCCCGGCCCCAAACCGTCCTTGTCTGGTGAGGCCACTTCCCAGCTGGAGACTGAACGGCATTGCTAGCAGGATGCTTTTCTACCTTTAATTGGGTTACAAAAGACACCTCTCCCAGTACAAGGTCGGCCAACAGGTGGGTGGGCCCAGTGCCCGGGGGAGCCTCGCCTGGGAGGGACAGAGCGAGGATGCAGGGAAGGCAGTGGAGGTCATTGGGGTGCTGCGGGCAACCCCGGAAGCCTCCCCTCTGCAGCCTGGGGCTGGTGAGGCCTCCCCACACCGTGTGCAGTTTCGTACCTGGAGAGCGGGCAGCTTGGCAGAGGGCCACACACCCCGCCCTCAGCAGCTACCCAAACCTGGGGGCCCCACAAGCAGGTGCTGGGGAACAGACCCGGGGCTGTGACAAAGCTTGTGCCATATCCGGCCCCTAGCCAGGCCTCGACTAGCAGTGTGGGCTCCTCCGAGGTTGCATCCAGGAAGGGGATCACCCAGGGCAAGGAGTCACACCAGGGCGACCCGGCAGCCAGCCTGTCTGTCACAGGACCTCCCGGTTTTCAGCAAAGTAGTGGTCGGTTGGGGCAGAGGAGGAGGCAGAGGGGGGTCCAGCTCCCAACGGGGACCTGTCCTGTTACCCCAATTCATCCAGCTGCCCCTCCACAGCCCAAGTGGCGAGGCCCAGCATGGCTGGGTCAGCCCATCGTCGAGGAGGAGAGAAGGGGTAAGAAGCCATCCTCAACGCAGCCTTAACACCAAAGGAGGGAAAGCAGCCCCGGCCAAGGGGAATGAGAGCAGCAGGGGCTCGGGCTGCAGGCTCCAGGCCACCCCCCCCCCCCGCTCATAAGGCAAACAGCGTGTCCTCTTTCTCCTGGCTCTTCTTTCGAGGGGCAGCGCCACGAGCAGGACCCGGGGGGCCCTCGGCTGAGGGGCTGGAGAGGTTGGGCAACCGATCGGCAGCTTTGGCCCGTTCTTCCAGGAATTTGTCAAATTCTACAGGAACAAGAAGGGGACTAGGGTGGGTTCTGCGGCCACAGGGGAGAGGGGCAGGCGGGCAGGCGGGCAGGGCATCCTACCTTCGCTGGTGACGCCCTTGGGCTCCTCCGCGTCATTCCCCTGAGAAGGCAGGAGGCAGAGGTTACCACAGTGGTCCCGGCGGGCGTGGGGTGGGGGTAAGGGTGGACTCAGCCTCTGGCTGGGCCCAGGACCCGAACCTCGGCCCCACCCCTTCCTGAGCTGCAGACTTGGGTGTCACCTGACTGCTCCATGCCTCAGTTTCCCGCTTGGTAAAACTGGTTGTCGAGAAGCTAAGACGGTCATCACACTGAGTGCCAAGCCCAGGGTGGGGTGTGTAGCCCCTGGATCCTAAGTAGCAGTCCCTTTCCTGCCCGGTGTAGGTGGGCAGACTTGCCCTTGTGGTGGGAAGGGACCCAGAGGTGGGGACCACACAGGCTACAGGTGGGGTGAGGATGCCTTTGTGTCCACCTGACATGGGCCCTTGCCTGACCTGGGGCAGAAACACAGCCTTGGCCGCTGGCAGAAGGCAGCCTCTGGGCCTGGGAGCACTCAGGCCCTTGGTTGTTGGTGCCCAATGTGGGGGCGGGAAATGCGGGGGAAGGAGCCCGGATGGGACAGAGGAGGCTGGCTGCCCCTTCTGCTCGGGGCGGGGTGGGGTGGGGAGGCGCAGGGCTCTGCAGACAGCCTAGGCCCCTGCCTCCTCCGGGGCTCAGCAGTCTCCTGGTCTGTAAGACGGGGCTGCTGCAGGTGCCTCGCGGACAGGCCTGGGGGCTCAGCGCTGCCATGCTTACCCTCAGCCCCCCTCCTCCCCTCGGGCTGACGTTCCCAGGGACCCATGGTGGCTCAGGCAGCTGTGAGGTGTGCAGTGCCCAGGCCGCCTCAGAAGGGAGTGCCCCGAGGGGGTGGGCGGGTGGTGGGAGGTGTCCCACATGGATGCTCCCGTCCTTGTCGCTGTTCACCCTGCCCCAGCCCCGTGACCAGTCACTTCCTCATGAGAGAAACAGGGGCCCGCTGTCAGGTGGATGAGGAATGCGCCCGAGGCTTTGCTTCTGGGCTGGGGGGCCCCCGACTCACCACGTCAGTGGACAGCCACTGCTCGATGTCCTCCATGAGGCAGGCCTGGGTGACAGGGATCTGGAAGGAAGGGTGGGGGGGGGGGAACGGCAGTGAGGGGCAGTGCACTGGGTGGAAGGCCCCATAAGCTTGGGGCCCATAGGTTGGCCGGCCTATGGCATCACCCCCAACCCTCAAGCTTCCTCACTTATGAAGTGGGGCCACATGTGCCCCACACCCTTCTGGGGAGGTCAAGATCCTGGTAACCCCTCCAACGTGGCTCCTGCCACCGTGCTGGGCTGTGGTCAAGGGGGACGCAGGGCCAGCAGCTAGGCGGGGGGGGGGGGGGGGACGTGAGGAAGGGACGGACCCCCCTGCTGCCACATGCCAAGCGTGTGGAGGAGCATCTGATGGAAGAGTATTTGAAGTCCAGGGAGGAGCTGGCCTTCAGGGGTGGGGTAGGGAATGGCTTGGGCCAGGGGCGGCCGGCCTGTCTCCCGGCCCCTCTGGGGACTCTGAGCTCATGGTGGCGGGGCGGAGAAGCGCCGGAGTGCAGGGAGGTGCCCAAGTGCCCAGACAGGCCAGGCTGCTGACTCGGGGGCTGTGTGGCCGCTCACAGGGCCTTTGGCTCTGTGCCACAAACACGGGGGCTGGGGGCTTCCTTCTATGGTGTGAGGACCGGGGGGAGGCTTTGGGACAGAGTCGGAGACGGCAGTCTGTCTGGCCCTTCACACGTGTGGCTTGGGCAGGTTACTTCTCTGACCCGGCTTCCCCCATCTGCAGAGTTCACTCGTACCTACCTACTGTACCTACTGTCCAGGCTGCTGTGGGAATGAAAGGAGGGGACGGACAGAAGGACTCTGGCAGGGGGAGGTGCTGAGAAGCGCAAGGTACTATTCAGCTACTTTGGGAAGAGAGAGAGATGACAGTCCATCCCCAGCCAAGCCAGTTCTGTCCCCAAGTTCACTGTCCCCAGCACCAGCGGGCCCCAGTGGAAGCAGGGCCTGGAGCGGAGCAGGAGCCCACTTTCCGGCGGCAGCACATCCTCTAGCTGCCCACACCAGCTCCCTCCCCACTCAGCACTCTGCTGGCACTCAGCCCAGAAGGCCCAAACCAGACAGCCCGTCACCTCCCAGCTGCCAGGCGGGCCACCTGGCCTTGCTTCCAAGTCAGGAGCCAGTCAGGAGCCGGAAGCAGGCCCCAAGGAGCCCTGGAAGCGGGGGCAGAGGGGGTGGGACTGCGCTGAGTGCTGGGTGGGGGGTACCCACAGCACCCCTCATTCCTAACGGTCCCACCCCCTCTAACAGCACCCCCTAGGTGGAACCCCTGCTAGTGGCAGCCTTGGCTTTCGGGGTCAGCCAGCCTGGTCTCTCCTCACCATGCCTTGTCTCATCATCCAGGCACTGAGGCTCTTCTCACTGCTGCCTCCCATCTGGGTGAGAAAAGGTCACGCTGTGGTGGGAAGGGCAGGGACAGGGCCACTGGTATGCTGGCAGCCTTCTCCAACGTGGACGCTCCTTTTTAAGTAGGTAGGCCTATTACCACCTTAGGAGGCCTCGCATGTGTATGGGTGTGTGTGTGCATGCATGTGTGTATGCACACCTGTGCAGGTACTGGTGCTGCGGTGACAGGTAAGGGGACCAGGAAGCAGCAGAGGGTGTCTCTACAGAGGCCCTGGGACCCCAGAGTCCTGAATGTGCCGGGCAAAGCTTCTTCTCCCTTTCCAGAATGATCTTGGGGACAGACCTGAGCAATCCCAGCATGCAGGCAGCTGTTAGCCAGTCCCCTGGCTGTCCGGGGACTCTGATGGGTGTCCCGGGATTGGAACACTGGCTTACTCAGTCCCCTTGTGTTTATCGACCGGCAAACAGGATTCCTGAGGACCCGGATGATGGGTGGCAGAGGGGGACTGGAGTCCTGCCTCCCCAGCCCTGGACAGACCGGCTCAGAGTGGCACACGCTGTCCAGCACCCCCAGTCGCGGGACTCATGAAGCCTGGGGCAAACACTGGCTGCCTGTAGAGCTGGCTCTGGATTCCATGCTGTACTTTGCTGCTTGGAACCCAGCCTGACAGTTAGTGGGAGAAAGCCTTACAACCACCCAGCCAGATGTACACACCTTGGGAGCAGGTGGTTATGGACAGTTTTAAGAACATCATACCCTCATCTGATGGAAGCTGCTTAAATTTCTCGAGTGATCAGAGGAATAAACAGTAACTCAGCAGCTTCTGCTTTTTGGCAAGTAGAGGTGTGTGTTTTCTCCTTTTGGCTAACTTGCAATTGCAAGGTGGTGTAGGAGATCCAGGTTCTAGTTCTTTGGTGCCCCTGATGTGTGTGGCCCTTGCTGTGTGTCCCTGGGTGAGTGACACCTGTCTCTGGGCAGCAGCTCCTGCAGCTGCAACTAGAAGGGGTTGGCTGTAGAGTTAACCTCTGCCCCCGAGAGACCAGGTGGCCCGAGAGGGAACAGCTTCCTGCAGGCTTCCAGAGTGTTCACATTCATCTGGATTCCAGGAGCCAGATTTTCTGGAGAGTTCGCCTGTGTTCCTTAGAACTCTGCAGCCATCTGGGGCTCTTACTACCAGCACTGGCTGTGGGGCCAGAAAGACCAGCAGCTGTCAAACAACCTCGCAAAACCAAGCCTTGGTTTTCCCGCCTGTAGGTGGGGAGAAGCATCCAGCAGCACTGGGAAGGTGAAAGGCCTTACTCTGTGCCAGGCGCTGCACTAAAAATGTTAAACCTGCTGCCTCACTTGGCCTGTCAGTGGATCTCATCTGCCCAGGAGGATAGTAAGATGCCCTGAGGGTCTGTGTGAGGCCTCAGAGAGGCACACACAGGGCACAGGTTGCACAGATGACCACTTACAAAGGAAAAGAATAAGAGGCTCTGAGACACGGGTGTGAGTGTGCTCTGCTTGGTGCCCGGGCACAGTACATGCACGTGTGGGAGGCGTGTGAAGCTCGAGCTGCTCCTGCCTCCATAGTGCCGGGTCTTGCTCTGCTCTGACTTGGGAATGATTCCTGAGATGCTGGGGACACCTCTGGGGAGTCGCTGGGATGCCCTACCCGCAGGCATCATGGGCAGCTTCATCTTTCTACGTTCCCCTCCACTCAAGACGGACCATGACCTTCACCTCACATGAGGCTCCTAGCTGTCCCTCAGGCTCTGTCTCCTGTCACTCAGTACCACCCCCTGGCCTCAGAGGCCCGTGCTGTCACCGGCCCTCTCCTCTGCCAACCCTTCGCTGCTCCTGCCTCTCCGACCCCCGGGCCCTGCCGTTTCTAACTGCCTCCCCAGGAGCTACACTTACCGGAACAAGAATTCTCGCCACCCCAAAGGCATCCAGGGATGAATTCAAAGGGATGAGAACTATACTTGGAGTTCCTGCCAAGGTGGAGCAGTCGCCCAGAGAGGGTGCCCACTGGGCACCTGGCTAACAGTCCCCCATATGGCCAAGCACTTCGATGGAACTAAAATGGTTCCCAGATGGCCCCCTGCAGCTTTAGGGTCTGTCCTTTGGGCCTCTCTGTCCACACTCTTGCAGACAACAGGTCTCTGGAGGATGTTGACAGAGCTCTAACTCCGCCAAGCACCTTGAACGCCCCTCCAACGCATCCTACCCAAGGCCGTTACTCAAGTTGGCGTTGTGCCTCAGGACGCACAGCTGGGAAGCCGTGGCGCTGGGATGGGAGCCCAGGCTACAGAGTCCAGCTCTCTGGCTCACACTCGGGCTGTCCAAGTCCTTGCTCCAGCCCTTCCTCACTGTGAAGTGGGAATCACCACACTAGCTGCAAAGGGCCAACTGCAGAACCACGTGAGGAAGGGGCCAGGGCTCAGTGCACCAGGAGGCCGGTGGGCAGGTGTTCCCTGGCCTTCCTTCTGGACAAGGTGGTAGCGGACCCTCTGCTTACCGCTCCAGTGCTCTGCTGTCGGGCATCCAGGGCTCCCGCCAGACCATCTCTTGCTTGGGGGGCTTCATATTTCACCCTGAAACACAGAGACCCCCACAACCATGAATGCTGCCCTTGCTGTACCAGGTATGATGGGATGCAGGGGTGGGTGGGGACGAGCCAGACTCACATCCTGTGTGGACCTGCCTGGGTAACGGTTGACCTGGGCTCAGACATGTGACTATGACAGGTGGCGGCAAGGCTGAGGTGACAGAGGCTGGTGTCCGCCAATGGCTCTCACTCCAGGGATAAGAAATAGCCCCAGTGCCCCATGCCCATGGAGAATTTGTATCTCCAGAACCTTCTTTGAGGAGCTTCCACTTTGTGATGTAATAAATCGTGGTTCTGCGTAAGGCCACCTTTGGATGGGGAGTTCCCTTCTGCTACTCAAAACAGACACGCAGACGGCTGGGTGGGATGCCATCCCGCATGGCTCTCCAGCATGAAGCTCTCCCCTGCCCTGCCCTGCTCTGGTAGCCTGGTGGAGGGGCCTCTAAATTCCTGGGTGATGCCAGCCAGCCAGGCAGGGCACAGAGCACCGGGAGGGTGTTTGCTGTGTTTGAGGTGAATCTCGGGGGGGTGGGGGGGGCGCCAGAGGCCTTGGGGACCCAGCCCTGACTCTGGGAAAGAGTACTTATTCTCCCTCTGAAGCATCAGCAGGAGGGGAGGGCTCAGCAATGTCCCAGCCCAGCCTTGAGGGGAAGTGCCTCACACAATCGCAGCCACAGAAGAAAAAGCCCTGCACTTAGGGGTGGGCCAGGTCAAGGCTTCAGAACTGGGGCCCCGTTGAATAAAACCCCTGCAATGCCAAATGGCCTTCCTGGGAATGGGGGAGACCTGGCACTTCAAATGGCCTCTTGAGTAAGACCCCGAATTCCCAGGCAGCTACTTTGACAGCCCTGCCACCCACTACCTCCTGCAGGATGCAGAGTTGGCCAGGAGAGTGCAAGCATTAGCTAGCTCATCCCCCAGTTACATGGCTCCTTCCACTGGTGAGCTTCGGACTATCTGCAGGGCTGTGCAGGGGGTGGTGGTGGGGATGGCAGGCGGGGTGCTCACGCCCTCCTGGACAGTAGCTTTGCAGGCCTGGCTGACTCTGGGCAGTGAGAGCTGCTGAGGAGGAAGTGATGGCTAAGACTGAGCCATACGTTCTGACCCAGGGAAGACCTGCCCACTCAGGCTACGGAAGTAGCCATGTTGCTTTCCCTCTGAGACACGGCAGGTGTGTCATGGAAAAAAAGTAGAGTAAGGCACGTCCAGCCCTACGAACATACAGAAACTGATCCTTTTCTTCACTCAAAAGAACTACATGTTCTTTCCCAATTACATCCCCCACCTCTGCTTTTCTGTGTCTCTCCAACCCACAGAGCCCTGAGGACGAAGCCTGGCTGTCCCCTGGGCCAAGCCTGTGGCAGTGGAGGGCTGAAGACACTCCCACCAGAGGAAGCCCACAAGGCCCATTCCCAGCTGTAGATGCTGGGCCGGTGTCTGCTGCAAACATCCAGTGCAGGCAGGAGTGGGGACGGCTACCCCTCAGAGGGGTGTGGGGGGCTGGTGGACAGGGGCTGGAGCTAGTGCCACCTGGATGACAGTGGCACTGGGCGGGGGGGGGGGGGGGAGTGGAGCGTGTCCCCAGGATGATGATACAGAAGAAGGCGAGGAAGAGCAATCCACTTCCAGCAAAGCCTGGCTAAGGCACTCTGAGTCTGGCTCATTGAGATGTTCCCTATTGCTCTCATTGGCGTCCCAAGTGGAAAGGCCTGGTCAGCTAGAGGCCACGATGGTGGCAGCTGCCGTCGAGGCTGGAGCAGAAACAGGGACTCACAAGGAGCCAGCTTCCTGGTGAGGAGATGCAGAGCTGGTACAGATTAGAGGGAAGTGGGAGGGATCCCTGGGTGGCGCAGCGGTTTGGCGCCTGCCTTTGGCCCAGGGCGCGATCCTGGAGACCGGGGATCGAATCCCACATCGGGCTCCCGGTGCATGGAGCCTGCTTCTCCCTCTGCCTGTGTCTCTGCCTCTCTCTCTCTCTCTGTGACTATCATAAATAAATAAAAAAAAAAATTAGAGGGAAGTGGGAGCCAGAGAGGCAGAGGGAGGTGTGGGTCAGACACCAGGTGGGCAGAAGAGGCCTCAGAGGATTCAAGTGCCCTGGGAAACAGATAGAGGAGGGGAGTCCAAAGGCCAGTCAGGGCTAGAAGATCCAGCTGAAGCTGGGGGGGGGGAGGGGCGGGTAATTACCAAGCAGAACAAAAAGGAACTCGATGTTAGGGCACTCTCATCCCTGTGGGGTGCTTTTTGCTGTGGGGGAAACTAGTCCCCAGGAGGGCCTGCGAGGACCCATGACCCAAGAATGTATATACAGGATGTGCCCTCCCCTGGCATCTCATGCTCCCCCTGCCTCTGAGCTTTGTACTCACTGTTCTTTAGCCTGAAATGGCCTTCTTGACTCTCATCCTGGAGGTCCAGCCCTGAGCCCCCTCTGTAGAGCTGCCTGCCACGACGTGTGTCCGCGGTGCCTGGCCTACCCCTCCAGGACAGCATGTAGTGTGGCATGGCAATGGTCTGTGCATCTTATTTCCCATGAGGTTGCAGGCTCTGGAGAGCAGGGACTAGGTAGGCTTTTCTCTGTCCCCACGGCCTATTCCCCAAAGAAGCGATGGCACAAAAGCAGGCCTCAGCCAGGATGGCAAGCTGGACTACCCTCCAGGCTGCAAATCCCACTGGACTCATTAGCTTCCCTCCACACCATGATCTCACAGTGCCCCAAATTCCATGGCAACCGTGAGCTGCTGGGCCCTGAGCACCGCAGCCTGGGTGTGCAGACTCCCAAAGATGCAGCTCCTAGCCCGGGCTGCCTACGGTCAGCTGCCAGGGCTGAGTAGCCCCATGCAGCCAGGCTGGCTGCAGCCTAACGGATTTGACCTGGCTGTGGTGTGGTGAGGACATTCCAGGGCCCCCGGAGGCCCACTGACAGTTCCCAGATAGGGCAAGGTGGGGAGGTGAAGGCCATTCAAATGACCACAATGACCACTGGGGAGCAAGGGGCAACTGGTGAGGGAATCCCTTACTCTAGAGCTCTCCTTGGCTGTAAATCCTGGCTGCCCACAGCTTGGTCCTGGGTCCTGAACCAAGGGCTGAGAATAGCAAGCAAAGCTTCTCCTGACACACCTGTATGGGGCCAGTCCCGAGAAGCTGAGGCAAAGGGCCAGCCTTGGCTGCTGAAAGCACCTCCCTGAAAACACTTCCCAGGCAAGGACAGAACCCCAGCTCCAGTGCAGAGGGGTAGGCCCAGTGGAGCCATAGGGACTTTGGGGGGAAAGTTAAGGGTGGCTAGGGATTATCACAAATGACCAGACGAGTCCCCGAGGTCTTCTCAGGGATCTTCCCTGCCTGCCCTGGAGGGCCTGTTGTGTGGCCTCCATGTAGTGGTGGTGGCTCAGGCTAGAGATGCAGTTATGGAACTAGCAGCCCTGGGCTCTCAACCTAGTGCTGCCAAGGATCAACGGCCTGACTTGGGGCAAATGACCCAGCCCTCTGGGGCCTTGCCTTCCTCCTCTGATCAGATTATGTAAGATTCTGGCATATGGTGGTTCATCAAGGCACAGGGGACCCTTCCCTCGCCCAGGCCTGCCCAGGGGGCACCAAGTCTGCCTCTTGGCTGCAGGGTATCTAGGCCACAAGGGACTGATCTAGAAGATAGCAGCTCTGCCATCCCGAAGAGGGCAGGGGGCTGTGCGCCCTTCCATGTGGTGTGCCAAGCAGCTGGGTTCAGGGATCCTGAGCGGCTCTGCCCTGACAGGGAGCAGCCCAAACTGCAGGGAACAGGCTGGGCCCGGGGCCACTCACTCTTTCCGTTGGTCAGCCAGAGAGCTGCCCCGGGTCAGTGCAAACATGTCAAACTCGCCTTCCAGTTGGCCAGAGGCCTCCAGAGACTGCAGGCCAGCCCTTACGCTGCTGGAACCGAGGTCTGCGGGGACAGAAAGACACATGAAGGGCCCACCAACGGTCCCTGCATGCTAAGCAGCAGTTGAGCTGCCAGGCCCAGGGAGGACTCTGGAGAAGCACAGGGTGGGGGGTGGGGACAGTGCAGGTGTATGGCTGGGGCAGGCCACCTGCTGGCTGAGGGACCGCGGCCATGTGACTTCCTCTCCTTATGGTGGAGGCACAGGTCCCCGCCCAGGGCAGCTGTGAGAACAGGAAACCTGCCTCGCACATCTGGCACAGTACATGGCTGAGCATTGGGTGAGTGATCAGACGTGTGGCGGCGTTTTCAAACAGCCTAGTTGTAGCAGTTCAGAGCAGGCCCTTGATGACTTCCTAGGGCTTGGCACTGGCAGGCAGCCAGCAGCAGGGAGACTCATCACAGTGATGGTGATGGCAACTGCTGGCATGTCCCGGGTGCACACCTTGGGCCCCCTTCATGCGTGTGCTTACCCAGTCCTCACGGTGATCCTGGAGGAAGGGCCCGTTCCTGCCCGTTACACAGGAGCTAAGGGGACACGGGACATTCAAGTGACTAGCCTAAGCTCACCCAGATGGCTCATATCACAGAGGATTCGGTGTTGAGGGGCGACCACAGAGCAGTGGGCTTCTGAGGTCCAAGGGGGCTTGGGAGTTGCAGGCTGTGGGGGAGAGCCCCCTGCGTTCAGTCCTGGGTACCCAACCTTGCAGTGGGGCTCAGCCTGGTAAGGTGAGGTTTGGGCTGATGTTGTGCTGCTGGCACTCCAGCTCCACCAGTCTAACAGGAGGGCACCTCCAAGCTGCAGGGGTGCCCACAGCAACATGATGTGCCCTCGGCCAGAAGGGGCACACTGCACTTACTCATTCCTGCCAGCTGGGACGAGAGGCTGCCAGTGGCCACCTGGTCAGGGCCCATGTCGATCAGGTCAGCCGCCGCCTCGGCCTCTCGTGGGGCCTGGGGAGAAGGGAGATGCCACCGTTGCTCAAGGAGTGCCCCAGTGCCACAAGTGCCCCAGTAACCAGGACAGGGAATCAGGGAGTCATCCCCACTCTGCCTCTAGCTCAGCTGCACCCCCTGGGAGGTGGGGAAGAACCTTGGGCATCACCTGGTGGCAAAGCCTTAGTTACCTTAAAGGAACAGTGACATAAAACACGAGAAGGGGACTTCTCTCTGAGCCTGGATAAGGAGGCACATGCTATGCTGGATGTCCAGGGAGGGAGGTGAGCACAGCCCTCCTCCTCTTTCCCATCAACAAAGGCATGATCTGGGCCCAGAAAAGTGCCTTTACCTTGCCAGTCTGGCCTGTTCGGAACCGTTCAAACCTATGAAGACAGAAACGAGCAGTCAGAGAGGCAGAGAGGCCCCCTCAGCACAGGCCAGGCAGAGCTCTTCACACTGCCAGCCTCCAAATCAATGGTAGTGGGTCAGGATTAGGGTGACAGGTCCAGTTTACACCTGCTATCCCTGGGCAACTGTTAACAGTGCTCCTCATTTGCTTGTCAGAGTGTCTCAATCGAATGATCAATTCTCTGGCCACTTGTCATGACCGGCAGTAAACTAACAAACAGGAACAGGCTAGAACAAAGAGGAAAGTGGAGATGCACGGCACACGGCAAGGTAAGTGCTGTTTTATCAAATGTGTTCAGTGGTGAGTGAGCCTACTGACGTGAGTACGTGTCAGTGGCTCTCCTGAGTGGTGTCAGCACATCTCTTATGCTGCATCATGGAGCCACTGGGATTAGCCTCTGACAGGCCAACAGGCTGCTGAGGTGGCTGGAGAGAGCTGTGGTCTGCTGAGGCCCGGCCCTATCACCTACTGAGTAACTGTGGGTACGCCACCTCTGAACCTCAGCTTCCTTGTCTATTCCAAGGGGGTGATAGAGAAACCTGCCTCTCAGACACAAGGATCCAGTGAAGACACTATGAGTAGGATAGGGAACTAGGAGGCAGCAGGCGTAGGTCAGGCCTGATGCCTGTGGGTGTCAAGAGGCCCCAGTCATCCCCAGACTGGGCCCTTGGGCCACCTCAGCCCACACCCCAAAATGGCAGAAAGGGACTCTTCTATTCTACTGGGCCAGCAAGCAGGAAGTGCTGGGCAGCTGTGGCCCACAGGGGTCCCTCCCCTTTCTAGACTGACTCAGAATCACTCAGTGTCTTGCTGGATAAAGACAGGAAATGAACTGGTGAAGGCTGGATAACTGTCTTGGCCCAGACTCCACTGGCTGCTAAGTGCTTACAGGTGTCACTCTGTAGACTCTTAGTCACCCCACGGGGCAGGCACCACCATGAACCTCATTTTCAGATACAGAGAGAGCCTGGTGCCCCTTCTGTAATAGCACCTGAGTGCCCTCTGGGGTGCTGCTCGTCTCCCATTTCCTGTGATTCTGGTGCGACTGCCTTCAAGGGGCCCTCTTCCTTCCCTAACTGGTGGGTATAATGGAGCTGAGCCAATCAGGCTCTCTTGGAGAGCTGACTCTTGAACAGAGTGACAGATAGTGGGTAAGTGTTTGAGGCTTATTTC
Source organism: Canis lupus dingo (assembly GCF_003254725.2). Lineage (NCBI taxonomy): Eukaryota > Metazoa > Chordata > Mammalia > Carnivora > Canidae > Canis > Canis lupus. The sequence continues at coordinate 29,554,750 of NC_064252.1, forward strand.
CTGAAGGCAGCACCCTAGAGTCATGGTCCAGGAGTTTCTGCCCCGAGACCTCTGAGCTGTCCTGGGATCTTTCTTTCCCACACTGCGGGTGGGACTCGCTGTTGTACTCTTAGGATTCTGAAAGCTATCCATTTCATAAAGGCTCTTCTAATGAATCCATTTCTTGCTAAAGTGAGTGTCATGTAATGTGCAAAGAGTCAAAGAGCCGTAGTTAAGTCAAGTAGCAGGTCCACGGCCCCAGAGCCAGGCAGCGGTGGAGTGAGCAAGGACAGTGAGCAAGGATAGAGCAGGCCTGTGTGCAGGGACACGGGGGCAGCACAGGGGGCAGGCACGGGGGGCAGGGCACACTCTGGCAAAGTGAGAAGTGGCTGGAAGGCGGGGTCAAGTTCATGCCCACTGGGGAAGGAGAGAGCTGAAGGCACGCGGTCTAGTGTCTGAGAGGGAGGCGAGAGGAGCTTAGATGGTGTAGAGAGGGAGCCAGGGGAGGGAATGGGCTAGGGCAGCTGGCCAGAGGCTGGTGGTGGTGGTGGTGGTGGGGGTGGTGGGCTACCGTTCGTGGCGCAGGAACACGTTGTTGAGGTTGTCGTTGACGATGAGCAACTCCTCGGTGAGCTGCTCATTGGCGATTCGGGGGATAAGCTCCAGAACCCGCTGCTGCATGGCGCGGCACGTCCGGTTGAGCTCCTGCAGGTGGAGGAAGAGAGATGGTCACAGCTCCAGGGCCCAGAGCAAGGCCAGGGCTCGGGCTCCAGCCTCTGTGCCACCCTGGATGACGGAGGGGCTTCCAAACCGGACTCCAAGCTCCACAGGGAGAGCTTTCAGGGTTCCATAAACAAGCCTCTGGATCCCACCTCCAGTGATCTACGCCAACACCGAACACGCAGCAGACAAGCCATACGCAAGACAGAGCAGCTGGTTTAACCTGGCTTTGTGCCGAATTCTCATTGCCACCTTTGCTTGGTTGAAAAACCAAGAATACAAAGCGTAACTTCTCTTTGGAACAGTGGAACAAAGCGTAACTTCTCTGGAGGACCAGGATCTTTTGGTAACCAAAACAAAAAATTAAACCAGACCACTCTAGCTGTTACCTGCAAACTCCGATTTTGAATTTTTCCCTCATTATTTTCCCTAAATTATTTGTTTGTTTTTTTTTTTTTAAAGATTTTATTTTTTAATTCTTATTTATTTATGATAGTCACAGAGAGAGAGAGAGAGAGAGGCAGAGACATAGGCAGAGGGAGAAGCAGGCTCCATGCACCGGGAGCCCGACGTGGGATTCGATCCCGGGTCTCCAGGATCGCGCCCTGGGCCAAAGGCAGGCGCCAAACCGCTGCGCCACCCAGGGATCCCTCCCTAAATTATTTGAGAGCAAGACAGCGAGCATGAGGTGTGGAGAAGAGCAGAGGGAGAGGGAGAAGCAGACTCCTCGATGAGCATGGAGCCCAACGTGGGGTTCGATCCCAGGACCCCTGAGATCATGACCTCAGCTGAAGGCAGATGCTTAACTGACTGAGCCACCCAGGTGCCCCTTCCCTAATTCCTTTTTAAATACTTTTTATGTTGGAATCATTTCAGATTTGCAGAGAAGCTGCCAAGATAATAAAGTTCCTGTGAACCCTTCATGCAGCTTCTCCTCAGTCTGGCATTTATCAAACTGAAGACATTAACGCTGAGCCAATGCTATGAACTAATTCCAGACTTTCTTCAGCCTTGCTGTTTTCCCACTAACGTCCTTCTGCTCCAGGATCCCATACTGTACTTAGTCACCATGTTGTTGATTGATTTTTAATCATTAAGTTATATATTTAAGCTCCTTTGGGCAAGAGAAAAAAATGAAAAGCCACAGCAGTGTAAGTTTTTCATTTGTAAGACAGACTCTTTCTTCAGGTTCAAGCCACTAGGTGGACAGATGCCTGGGTCACATGTCAAGGTGCAAAGTCGTTGGCACTTTTCTCCAGGAGGCACCACGAGGACCAGACGCTGCTCTGCTCTTGACATTGGTTTCTTTTGCACCCTGTTACCCACCTCCTCCTAGAAATTCCTCATCTGCCTTCATGTGGGGCAGGGCGGGCCTGAGTGACTTGCAACACCCTGTAGACCTCCCCTCTCTTCCTCCTGTGACCAAGCACACTTGTGGCTTTGTACTCACTTCCTTACACCACCCCCCACCTCCTGCCCTTTAAGAGCAAAAGAGCAGCAACTGGAGCCAGGCTCCTGGGTCCAAATTCCAGCTCTGCTGCTTATTAGCCATGTGACCCTGGGCATACTCCATGACCTCTCCTTGCCTCAGTATGCTGATCAAGAAAACAGGGATAATGACAGTACCTCCCTCTTGTGGGGTGTGGTGAGGATGAAATGAATGTATGTCTATCAGGTGTTTACATCAGAGCCCAGTGCATGAGAGGTGCTCATTACTTATGAGCTGTCACCAGGAAAACCCAATCACTCGCACCTGGGGACTCCTGGGCCCTGGGGTCTCCCAGCTTTCTTGGCACCTCTGTGAACTAACCTCCATGGGTAGGGTGGGGCCTCAATGGTCCCCAGCTGTGGATGGGACTGTGGGAGTATTGCATGACACCTAGAGCAAAAACCTGTGGCTCCCACCAGCCCCGGGGCCCAAGACCAGCTGCCCTCTCCTCTCAAAGCTGGAGCTGCTCTCACCCCTGCCTGCTAAGCTCTGTGTTCTGAAAGGGGGAAATCAGAACCATCTTATAGATGAGGAGACTGAGGCAAGAGGAGCTATTTTGTTCAAACCAGGAAATGCTAGAGCTCCGAATTCCCATGTGAGGGAGTCCAAAGTCCTTGATTTCAACCTCTTCCACTGTGATTTCAACCTCCTCTTCTTGTTCAGAGTAAGTCACAAAAACTGTGGCATGGGTGGGGAAGGTGGGGCTCACCTGTAGCAGCTCCAGGTCTGCAGGCTCTGCCTGGGTTGGCACCAGCTCCGTCAGCATCTCCGACATCACCCTCACATTCCCACTCACCATTTCGAGCTCACTGCGCAGCTTCGCAATCTGAAACACACCATGGGCCATGGTGAGCTAAGCCAGGCGTCCAGAGCCAACCACCGCCGCCAAGGAGTGTCTGGCACCAGTAGCCAGGGCAGGGGTGAGGGCCCCCAGAGGAGCCGACCGCAAGTACCCTCTGGGCTCCTGAGCCACAGCCCTGCACTAGGAGGCCTCGCGTGGGCTGCCCCTCGCCCCCAGACCCCCTCAAAGAGGTGCTACCAACCGTCACCATCTCTAAACTGGGGAGCCTGGGTCAGGGAAGACCAAAAGGAGTGGAGCTGAGAGTTAAGTGCAGCACAGATATGGCTGGAGGGTGCTAGCAGCTCCTGGGGCCCAGGTGGCAGCTAACGAGGCCCCGGGGGGGCAGCTCCCAGCCACAGGGAGATGAGAGAGTCAGGAGGCCTGCTTCCCTCCCAGAGTGACAGGATCTTACTCCTCCTTCTCCTAGGACGGTAGGATTTTTACTCCCTTCTCCCGTCCTGTGAGGACAAGATGTTGTCTTGTTCCTGGTTTGCTACTCCTGGCCTATTCTGGTATCCCAGACTCTCCCAAGTGTGAGTTCCAGCGCCACTCCCCCACTGGAGTATGATACTCAGATTTAGTACACGTTAAAAAGATGTCAGCAGATTTTCAGTGATTGAAGGGTTCCGAGGTCTTGGCTTGGGCAATTGGTGGAAATCATGTTGCACAGTCTCCACACAGGTGAGGTGGTGAAGGGCCACTGGGCCAGTGTCTTATGCTGTGGGGCTCTGTGGGGTGGTGTCCTCAGGAGCACTGTGGACACTGTGAATGTCCAGGAAGTGATCGGTATGGAAGTTCTAAAATTAATCTGCACAGGGATGCCTGGGTGGCTCAGTGGTAGAGAATCTGTCTTCAGCTCAGGACGTGATCCTGGAGTCCCGGGATCGAGTCCCACATCGGGCTCCCTGCATGAAGCCTGCTTCTCCCTCTGCCTGTGTCTCTGACTCTCTCATGAATAAATAAAATCTTTAAAAAATTAAATTAATCTGGACAAAGAATCCCTTGCCATGGAATACCGCATGGGTCTAGTATTAAGTGGCCTACACTTGGAGAGATGCATGTGACCTAGCTGATTTCAGAACAGGAATGTTACTATATTAAATTCACGATGCCTGATAGCACCTACCATTTACTGACCACCTATGAAGTGCCGAGCATTTAAATTTTACTGCTAATTAAACTTTACCATAGTCTTAACAAAGCACATATCACTATCCCAGACTTTATAGGTGAAAAGAAATGGGGGCTCAGACAAGTAGTACATCCACCGAGATTCACAGATCCCTTCCAAACCCCACAAAAACATCTGGTGTTTGGCCTAACTGAACACTCTCGGTGTAAATTAGTGGAAAGACTACTGACCACAAGCCCAGCATGTCCGGGTCAGATGGGACCTAATTACAATGGAGTCCGGGAGTGCTATCACTGCCTACCTCAAAGCCTTCCTACGCCCCAGGAGACAAAAGGGGAGCTGCAAATTAACAACCCCTACCTGGTTTTGTTTAGCAAGAGCCTCTGGCAGTGGATGTAACCAGTCTTAATCCACACAGAGGTTAGACTTCAGGCAAATTGATGAAAATCATAACCTGGTTACATAAAATTTGGATTGTGGGGTGATTTTACAATTTTTATGTACCTTTAATTTTTTGTCCAGTTGGGAAAACTTTTCTAGTAATACTTGTAACTCTGGGAGGTGAGTTTATAACTTGCTGTAAGATATTGAATACAGGGCAGCTCGGGTGGCTCAGCGGTTTGGCACCACCTTCAGGCCAGGGTGTGATCCTGGAGACCTGGGATCAAGTCCCATGTCGGGGTCCCCCTGCATAGAGCCTGCTTCCCGCTCTGCCTGTGTCTCTGCCTCTCTCTCTCTCTGTGTCTCTCATGAATAAATAAAATATTAAAAAAAATATCAAATACAAAAGTTTCTCTTCAGGTAGGTTGGGATGGGAAGGGACGCTGGCAGGTCTGTTCATAAATCCAAATGAGAGTGCAGGAGAACAGTGGATGCACTTTAGAAGGTCAGGTTTCACTTTGTTTCCATCACAGACCTGCGTCTCTCTCCCCTGTACTTTTATTTATTTATTTTTAATAAAGATTTTATTTATTTATTCATGAGAGACACAGAAAGAGAGGCACAGACACAGAGGGAGGAGAAGCAGGCTCCACGCAGGGAGCCCGATGTGGGATTCAATCCTGGGAATTCAGGATCAGGCCCTGAGTCAAAGGCAGATGCTCAACCGCTGAGCCATCCAGGCATCCCTCCCCTGTACCTTTAGCAGCTAAGTTTTCACACTTAGCTGATATGATGGCTCTGGAGTTCTTACCACGTCTCAAAAGGGGGCACCCCAACAACACAAGGCCTTGACCCGCATCCCAACAGCCATGTCTAAAATGAGAGTGCACTGGGGCACCTGGCTGGCTCAGTCAGAACAGCATGCAGCTCTTCATCCCAGGGTTGTGAGTTTGAGCCCCACGCTGAGTGTAGAGATTATTTAAATCCATAAACAAATAAATAAATAAATAGAACAAGCGTGCACCCAACACACACTGGTCACAGTGGCAGACATCCCTTGTTGGGGTGGCCAGTCTCAGCAGGTGGTCTTGACCCACTGCTCTCAGAGGAAGAGAGAGAGGAGCAGAAGCTAAGTCAGCGTGCTATGGGTCTCTGGTGGGTGAGCTGAGCCTGCAAAGCTACACACACAGCCCTAGGAAAACCTGCCCCGGCCCCCGGCATCTAACACTACACCTCAAACCTTCTTGAGGTTTATGTGGGAAGCATCATAAGGAAGAGTTTAAAAAATTTTTTTGTGCAGATAAGTTTAAAACTGTTTTTTTAGCCAGAACCTCTGTTCAAATGGAATCTTATTTGAGCACATAAATCCCACAAAGAAAATGCAGGTGCTGTGGTTGAAGAGGCTGCCTGTTGGGCACTCCCCACCCCACCCCCTCTTGGGTGCTGCCTCAAGGGCTCCTCGGGGTACACGGTACACAGTACACAGTTTGGAGAACCGCTGGCTGGGGTGCAAGACAGAGCCTGCTGGGAGTCAGGCACCCTTGAGCTTGAATCCCACCACCATCTCTGAGGACCTGTGTGTGGCTCCGGGCAAAGGAGTTTGTCTAAGCCTCATTTTTGAAACAGGATGAATGATACATACCCTATGGGGCTGCTACGATGACATACCGAGAGGGGCCCTCCCTGACCCACGCGTGGCTCTGACTCAGGTTTCTTTACCTGCTCAGCGGTGGGTGTGATGGGTGTGTCACTGGGGAGCGTGGCCGGGATGGGCAGGGAGGTGGTGTGCTGGGTGGAGTCTCCTCCATGGCTGGCGTCAGTGCCCACGGAATTCTGCCCTGATGGTACCTCAGAGCTGAACACGGTCTAGATGGTGGAAGGTGGGATCAGCGAGGCCAGTGGGGTGGGTGGTGATCCCCCACCTTCCCTCACACTGCTCCCCAGGTGGCGTCTCCTCACCCTCTGGGGCGTGTGGATGGGTGACAGCATGTCCAAGTCGGTCATCGGGAATTCCAGGCCCTTCCTCCGCAGGTCCTCGTACACGGCCACCACACCTGTCAAGTCAGGTGAGCTGCGGAACGCGTCAGCCCAGGACTGAGAGGGGAGAAGGGGACACGGCCGGTAACCACTGTTCACCGTCTCCCTGGTAAGCCGCCTGCCCATCCCCAGAGAGCAAAAAGTCCCTCCCTGATTGTTGGTGTCTGGGTTACGGCCCTGCCAAGCAAGGCCACCCCACACTCAGACCCTTCAGTGAATGCATAAACAAGCCGGCCCCACACGGCCCCGCAGGAGAAACAGACAGAAGCAAAGGGGAAAAGAGCAACAATGGCGGGGCAGCCTCCAACGCCCTCCCGGCCTGCCCGCCTGCACTCACCTGGATGAGGTTGAGCACCTTGTCGTGCACGATGGTGGGGGGGTTGTTCTTGGGCAGGATGGTCCTCACCAGCACGCCCTCCACAAAGTCCTGGCTGGCCACCAGCAAGTGGAAGCGATGCCCGCAGTTCTTGACGCAGGTTTCTAAGACCTGGAGGCCGGGAGGCACCCATGAGCACTCATGAGGGGAGGGGGAGCGCCCAGGACCCCATCCTCGCATTCGGTCTCCATCCCAGAGGGGCTGAGAGGGGGACCGTTTCCCTAGAGGGAGACTCTGGAACCCAGAGAAGCGGGGACCGTGCCGTGATTCGGGGCTGGTGTGCTGGTTAGCGGCCCCCACTGAGGGGTGCCTATCCTGATGCTGCTTCTGAAGTGACTACTTCAGGGGGCGGGTAGCTCTCCAAGTGGAAACCAAAGTGAACTTTCATAATCAGTTGGTGACCCTGCAGCCCCAGAAAAAGGCACTGAACTTCCCTCCCTGCTTCTTGTTCCTACTGCTGGGCACGAGTGCCTTTTCAGCGTAGCCAGACTCCCTGGATGCGAGTGCTGCTGTAGGGGAGGCTGGGACACAGTGCTCTCATCTCCATCCCAGCCAAACTCCTGAGACAGCCAGGATGTCCCCTCTTGCCTGGCTTGTCCTCAGCCACTGGGATTTGCTTTATGTTCATTTTTCAGGGCATCCAAGGGCCAGTCAGCACCCAGTGTGGCCTGCCAGGCTTTCTGCCCTGCCAACGTCTGGGTTTACTGAGCTTCTATGTCACCTGGCAGGTTCTGTGGCACAAGCTCTCCGTGACCCGTTCTGGAGAGATGTGGGCCCCTCAGTCTGTTCCCCAGGCCAGCAGGTTGGAGAGAACTTTTCCAAGTGGCTTCTCATGCCACTCTGCATCTGCTAGCACACACAGGACAGCGCTTCGCCCGCAGACCTTTCCTTCCCAGCCCTTGCAAGAGGAGCCCCAGGGCGGCTGGAGTCCTGCTGGGCCTGGGGGGAGGTGTGGTTCTACCATGGACACACGGATGGACAGGGCACTCACCGTGAGAGCCAGCATCACCTCATGGAAATTCTTGTTTCCTACGATTCTCTTCTTCACTGCTCGGAAGGCATCTTTGGGACTGGGCAGGAGGACAAAGGGAAAGATGGGCTGAGGAATGGAACCTTCTTATCCAACACATGGGGCTGCCTGCCTAACTAAGGTGAGGAGGCATGGAACACAGGCCATGGCATTTATTTGTCCTGTGTCCTGTTGAACACGTAGGTTTGAATCACTACACAAACTGCCTGGCCCCCAGAAGTCCTCAGTAGGTCACAAAATACCTGGCAAGGATTCTCCGTGTATGGACCCTGGACCCCCTGCACCAGAATCCCCTGGCGGGGGAGGCATGATGGTTTGTCAAACACGTAAGCCCCAGGCTCCCAGCCTAGACCCTGAGCCAAGCCCTCGGGGAGGCTGTGTGCTCACCATGCCCCCGGGGGCTCCCTGTACACTGAGGTTTGAGAACCAGTCACCTGCAGGCATAGAGTCCCAGTGCCCCTTCCCTGGCCTCCCTGCCACATCCTTCTACTCGTCTAAGTAGCCACACATGCTGGCACCATGCTGGGTGCTGGGGACACTCTGGGGAACACGCGGCTCTGCTTTCAAGGACCACGTGTCCCGGGGAGACCCACATCCATGTGGGGAGGGAGAGAGGCCTGCAGTCAGAGTGGCTGTTGGGGAGGGGGCTCAGGGGAGTCCTCTCAGAGGAGGTGGCATCCCAGCTGGGTGTGAGGAAGTGATGGAGACAGCTGTGGGCGGCAAGGGAAGTGGTTCAGGCAGGGGTGGGAGGGACTGAAGGGAGGCCGAGTGGGGAGGCAGAGGGAGAGGCTGGAGAGGCCCAGTGGTCATGGTAGGCAGGATGGAGACACCCAAGTACGGGAGGGAGCCCTGAAGGCCTTGGCGGCAGCCTGAACCCCCACCCTATCGCCCACCCCACCAGAACTGCCTCACCCCTGCGTCCTGTCCTTCCACACTGTTTGGGTGAAGTCCATGTGGCCCCAACTGCTCTGGCCTAAAAAGCTTTGGGGCCCCCAACTTCCATGCCTACCTGGTGAAGGCACAGCTAAAACCTGCCTCACCCAAGGCTGTCCCAGTCCCCCATTTCCCTGGTGCGCACTGCATTGTGGCTCCTACCCAGGTGCTGCCTGGCTAAAGAGGTGCCTCCCAGAGGGCAGGGATGGCATCTCCTTTGACACTTTGCCTTGACAGAGCCCAGCCCGCTCCAGGAGCATGAGCAACGATTCCTATGTCTCCTGTGGCCGGATGTCTGCCAGCCATCTGTTCAGTGCTGACCCTGTCAAGGTCAAGTCAGGAAAGGCAGAAACCCTGACACGGGCCCCCCAACATGGGTGAAGGCGGCAGGGAAGGAGGGAAGGATCCATGGAGGCCTAATCAAGGCTGTGACGGAGAGGACATGCTGTATGTTCATTTTTCTCTGGCGGGCTGGGCCCCTCTCCCAGGACAGGGCACTGGGGCCCCTCCTCACCCTCAGAACTCCTCGCCTGCAGCCTCAGCTCTCTAAAGGGACCTGTCTCCGCTTCTCATAGAGGGGCCCATAGAGACTGGGAATCAGAAGTCCTGGCTGAGGTGCAATGGCTGTGGGGCCTCTTGTGTCTAGTAACAGGTCAGGAGCACAGAGTGGATGACAAGGAGGCCACAACACTGTGCGGGGTAGACCAGAGACTTGAGTTTAGATGACAAGCTTGGTGAGGCCAAGGGTCCCATCTGCTTTGCTCACTGCTGGTCCCTAGTGCCTCATGCAGCGCCTGCAACACAGGTAGTGCTCACATCAACGGCAGCAACTGAACCCACACTCGCATGAGCCCCAGTTCCACCAATGTTTACGAGGAAGCGGGGGCTTGCTTCTCCAAGGACATCCATGAAGCCCCCAGGCCTTCCCAGAGGCTGTGAGCATCCCTGCCCTCCACCTTTTATCTCGGTAGTCCTCGTCTGGTCCTCGTATCTCAGTGCTGTTGTCGTCTGCTCACCGCTCTCCAGTTGATGCACAGGAGGCCAGGGTGGCGCAGGTGTCCTCTACCAGCTGCTTGGCAAGAGCCCCGAGCACCACTGGGGATGCAGAAGCTGCCTGCAGCCACTGTGTGCTGAGCTGGGTGCTCCTTGCTCACTGCCTGCTTCCAGCCGGCCCCTCTCCCCACAAAGCACTACCTGGCTAAGAGGGACCTCACAGGCCAACTGGATTATCCCAGTGAGAATGGAAGAGGTCCTGCTCCGGCTGTTCTGATTTTCCAGAACAAAGGCCTTGTCAGGCCGTCCTTCCTGATGGCTATAGTGGTCACACCATATCCCATCCTTTCTGGGTTCTCCTGAGAAGGACACTGACCCTGCTTGGCCTCTCTGCCCCATTCAGGACCTTGGGCTTATTGCTGGAAGAATCTAAAAGAGCTTTACCTCTGAGGATAAAGACCTAGGGAGGTACAGTGACTTGCCCAAGGTCACACGGCTGGTCAGTGACAGCTAGTCAGAGACCAAGAACCCACGGCCACGATGCCTCCACCACAGCATGCGCCCCGGTGTGACCTGCATACTGGAAATGTTGAGGCGAGGCTAACGCCGATGGGTTCTCATTTCTGCTTTACTGTCATTGTCTTCTCTGTGTCCCCTGACCCCAATCTTAAGGAAATGAAAGTCTATTGCTCATAGAGAAAGCTGGGAGTCCCCCCCTGCCCATTCCAGGCCACAGAATGCAGAACGGTGCTTGGGGCCATGTCCCAATGTCAGGGGCTGCCAGCTGGCCTTGTCCTGGAGGATGTGGCCCAGGGATGTTCTAAGGGGTCTAGTTGACCAGGCCACCACTGAGAAACACGCGTGGCCTGACAACTGCCAGGGGCGTGTCTCTCTCTGGTCCGTCTAATGACAGTGTTGGGTGGGATTTTGGTTCCCAAATGCCTAAAACACCACACTTCTGCCTAGGGTGGGACCTGGACGATGTCTGCAGCCCTCCTGGTACCAAGGGCCACCAGCAGGGTCTACCTGTGTGCCACAGCAGGGATGGGACAGGAGTCCTCCAGAGGGGAGGGCAGGTTGGGCTGCTGCCGGCCATCCCTGGGCCCACCCATCCCCACTCCAGTCTCTCCTGCAGGCCTCACCCTTCCTCCGTCTCGTTGATGATGTCACATATCTCCATGTTGAGGGCCCAGTCCTCGCTCTGCAGGGAGCCATCTGTTGCCTTCTCTGCAGAGGAGAGAGCACAAGTCACAGTGTGTGTGTGTTGGGGGGGGGGGCGGCGGGGTGCCAGATGGACAAAGTCAGATAGCTGCGTGCAGGTGTGTGGTGCGGGGCCAGGGTGGGAAGAGCCAGGGCAGGAAGAGCCAGGGAGGAGGAGGAGGAGGAGGAGAATGACAGATGCTTTCTGGGCACCCAAGGAGGGCCAGGCCGTGTGCGAATGGCTACCTGCGTTGTCCCGTTTTGTCATTTAATGCTTTTTTTTTTTTTGGGGGGGGGGTGCTGTACTCTATCTCTGTATATTTACTCTTTTAATTATGTTAAAATACACATAACACTTGCAATCTTAACCATCTTTTAGTGTATAATTTAGGGGCATCAAATATACTCACAGTGTTGTGCAGCCATCCCCACCAGCCATCCTTGCCACCTTTTTCATCTTGTAAACCTACAACTCTAACTCCCCACTCTCCCCTCCCACAGCCCTGGCAACCACCAGTACACTTTTTTTTTTTTTTTTTTTTTAAGATTTTATTTATTTGAGAGAGAGAGAGAGACCAGGAGCACGAGTCATGGGAAAGGGGCAGAGGACAGGGAGAAGCAGACTCCCCGCTGGGCAGGGAGCCCAATGTGAAACTTGATCCCAGGACTCCAGGATCATGACCTGAGCCAAAGGCAGATGCTCAACCACTGAACCCCCCAGGTGCCCCAATACAGTCTTTACAGCTCTGATGCCCTACGTACACCATTACATGGAATCGTACAGTACATGTCATTTAATTCTCAACTCTGTCTACCTATGCAATGAATGGGGCCAGGAATCCAGCAGCCCTGGCCTTATGGTGCTTGTTTTTGACATGACATGGTGGTGATAGTGTTTTATTTTTGTAAAGAAAATGTCCCTTGTTGACTCTGTTATCTTTTGGTAACCATTCACATGGTTCAAAATGTAAACGGTTCCAAAGTGGCACACAATGGAGAGTAAATCTGTCTCCTGTGTCCCAGACCTAGGGGCCCTTCTGGACCAGTTTCCTCTCAAACCTCCCAGAGACATTCTTTACCTACGAAGCAAAGGGCCTGGAGTAGCTGAAGTCTCGCCTCCGTTACCAGCAGCTGGCCTGGCCTCTTCCCCTTGGAGCCAGTGTCTGTCTGAAGACTGGGCGGACACCAGCCACCCCGCAGAACAGCCCCAAGGGAGCGGCAATAATACAAACAAGGCATCTGCATGGTTCTTGCCACAAAATAGATGCTCGGTAAGGGGCAGCGGTTCTTTTATTTTTACATTGAGGTGAAGCCTGCATCACATAAAATTAGCCATTTTAAAGTATACAATCTAGTGGCAGTTAGTGCACTCACAATGCTGGGCAACTGTGACCTCTACCTGGTTCAGGCCAAATCAGAGGGTAGGATTTCCAGCCTGGAGTCAGCTACAACATTCTCAAGGCTGGCAAGGCCAGGGTCATTCCCCTCTGCACTCTTCTAGACTCTATCCTCATGCAGCCCAGTTTTTCATTTTTGTTTAAGTAGGCTCCACATCCAGTGTGGAGCCCAATGTGCGGCCTGAACTCACAACCCTGAGATCGGACCTGAGCTGACATCAAGGGTTGGACACTTAACTGACTGAACCCCCCGGGCGCCCCATTAGATAAGCTCCACAGAGCACAGAAATAGTCCAGTCTCCTGCTTTTTTGGGGCCAACATTCTAGCTTACAAATTACTCCTGGCTGGCATGCAATGTACCTTAGTTAGGACTGTGGGACAAGATAGGACCGGTCAATGTTTTAAGGTTCAGAGAGTAATAAGACCCTTGGTGTTCTGATGCTGGGCACTATCCACATCCCCCTCCATCACAGCCCTATCCTCTAGCTCCCAGACCTGGCTCCTGCTGGCACAGGGCACCTGCCAGCACGGTGCTGTCAGTGGTCTGGTGTCGACCAACAGCTCCTGAGGGACCAGGCCCATGTGGCTTGTTATCTGATGTGACTGTACAGCTGTCCTGCACAGGGGACCCTCTGGCTCTGTTCACCCAGAGAGCTGAGGCTGTGGGGGGCTAAGGGGCCCCTCACTTGCTGCACAGCTACTCATGTGTCAGGTCTGCTCCTGGCACTGGAGATGGAAGCAATGGTGGACCAGGCAGGCACATGTGGTCCCTGCCCTGTGGTGCCCAAAGGGGCTGAGGCAGACTGAGAGCCTAGGCCCTGTGACAGGGCAGGGCCCTTTACTAGCTGGGCAGACAGGCCCATTCTGCAGGACGATGCCTGGGCTGGGCTGGGCTGGACTGCACTGGGCTGGCAGTCAGCTCCCTAAAACTGGTTTCTATGATGTTGGTTTTGAAAAGGCCTGACCTTGGTTCCGCCTGAGGTCCTGTGGACAGACAGACGCTAGGGTACCTCAGGGTATGAGCCAGGCAGCTGGGACACCCAGGTAGGGACCCAGCAGCAGGGCAAGGTACTTTACTCCCTAGACTATGGCTGGGGGAGGCGATGAGGAAGGTTTCCTTTAAAAGGGCTGAAAGATGGGCTTGTTTGTCCCACAATGATGTCCTGAGTGTGGCTCCTTTGTGTCACATCGCCCACCCTTGGGGACTTGCACACTTACTGAGCCATGTGGGAAGAACTAAAGAGAGGTGGACGGGTACCTCTCTGTGCGGAGGGAGCCAGGCTCCTTTTTGGAGGATGTGGGGGGACAGTGGCTAATCAAACATGTGGAGCCTGCTGCTCCTTCAGAAACAAAACCTTGGTGACCCCCAGTCACATGGGCCAGAGGACTGTCACCCCCAGCTCCCGGCCACAACATTCTGCCAAGGCCAGCTGCCTTGACGACTCCTGCCTTGCTTCTTTCCCTCCATGTCTCCTGCTGCCCCAGAGTGAACTTTCTGAACCTAGAAGTGATCATGTCCCTCTTGTGTCCCAAATCCTCCAAAGGCTCCCCCCGGCTCTTGGCCTGACCCACCTGCCCTTCCTCAGAAACCCTTTAACTCCCCAGTTACAGATCAAGCACTGTGAGCTGTTTAAATAGGAACACAGCTGGATCCTCCTGGTCCCACGAGGTGTGCATCACTGACCCTACCTGAGGAGGGGACTGACACACAGAGTGGTCACACAGTGGTCCCCAGGGGCCGGGGAGCTCTGCCCTTCCAGAAGCATCCTCCTGTCCCCTCGTCCCGGAGCCCTGGCTCCACCAGCAGACCTCTCAGTGTTAGAACCCGCTCCTCCCACCCCCGCCAGTGACCCCTGAAAGTGAGGGGCACCTCTCTACTCCTGGGGGAGGAGCATTTCAGTCTTAGAAGGGATTCAGGTCAGTTTGGAAAGGCAAGCACTAGGTAGGCTAAGGGGCAGCTGGGGGATTTATAAGCCAGAGGAACACCATGGCAGGGAATTGGGGGGTGCAAGAGGACAGGGAGCACAGGTCTGAGCCCTACCTCAGCAGAGCTCCAAGTTCTCCAGTCCTGAGGGGGCAGAGCCATGCAGAGGACAGAGTTCTTTTGGGGAATGGGGTGAGGGGGTCAAAAGGAGGTCTCAGTCAGCGTAACCAGGGAGAGGAAGAGGAAGAAGAGGCAGTGGAGACACAAGACCCACCCGGGCCATCTTGGCAGAAGAAAGGTGTGTCCAGAGCAGGACAGGCACAGCCTGTGCCTCGCATGCCAGCTCCCTGCAGCTCTGGGGAGTTTCCAGACTTCCTTAATGAAGAATTCCACGGAGTGGGCATCCTCCACTGAGGGCAGAAATTTAAAGCCATAGGAATCTGGGGATATTTGTTTTGTTTTTGTTTTTAACCACAAAAGTAACTCAGCTTGCTATTTTAAAAAGGAAGAAAAACAAAGAATGATAACCGGCTTCCCACCCTTTGGGCTATGGGTGGTAACCTTCAAAGGTCCCGGGCAGCTGTTCTGCTCTTGTCCCCAACTCCTGAGGACGCCAGGCCCTGCCAAGCCCCGCCTGGGTTCAGGCCGCAGGGCAGCTGTGCAGGGGCTGGCTATCCTTGGCTGTGGATCATGAGGCCCTTGTCTGCCTGTCCTCTCCGTGTCAGGCCTTGTGCAGACATCACCTTTCCGGGAAGGCTCCAGAAAGTCTGCCTGGCACAGTGGCAGGTCCAGTCAGGCTGGACAGCAGCACAGGCTGCAGGAGTGGGATGAGTCTAGCCCCATGTCCTAAGTTGGGGATTACAGGCCCACTCAGTCTCTGTTCCCTCCTCTGTAAAACCAAGGTAAGACTGCTTGCCTCACGGGCACTGTGACATTTCAGCCAGATGTCAGGTAAAGAGCAGTAATGAGTAACTGCTAAGTACCATGACTGTGACCTGGGGCGAGAGCAGGCAAGAGTGGCCACCACAGACACAGCTCTTGGCCCCTGGTCCCAGCCTGCTGATTCTTGGGGGAGAGGTACTCCCCACAGTTGGAAGACAGTGGCCTTCTCGGCTCCTTCCACTGCTTTGGAGAAGTCCACGTCTGTGGGCGCTTGGCGGAACCAGTGGTCAGCACCACACACTTAAACCTCACTGAATATTTGCTCCTGCGTCAGTCTTGGTGGGAGCAGCATAGAGCTTTCTCCCCACCACCCTGCATATTCAAATAGTCACCCAGTCTGTGAATTCTAGCCACTCAGTGCATCTCAGTTTGTACCCAGTCTGTCATCACAGTGGCAGCTCTTGTTCAGGCTCTGTCACCCTTCCCAGGCCTGGAATGTCACCTTCACACTCTTCTCTTCAAACATTATTTCCAACTAGAACATCCTTTCATCTGCAAAACCAATCAGGTCCTGCCCTCGGCAAGTCTATGGTCCAGCAGGAGGCCACCACTGCCATCATAAAGTTGAAAGTGACACGACAGAAAAGACTGGGCACTGAGATAGGACAGGGTGTGAGATCTGGATGTGCTGACATAGAGAAGGAAATGAGCCAGCTAATCCCTGCTCATCTTTTAAGGCCCTACCCCCATGCCAGCTCCTCAATATATCTGCCACTGGGTGGACTATGTCACTGTGACCTGGACTGTCATCCTGCACTGTGTCAGTAACACCATGAATAATAGTGACAAAATGACTGGCATTCACTGAATGTCAGCTTGTGCAAGCTGCTCAGTATACCTCCTCTCAGGTCACCTCCCCACAGCCTCTACCATGCATGGGGGCAGCTGGGGTCCAACACCTAGAAGTGGAGGAGTGGGGATGCACAGAGGGGCCTATGTGGCTCTAAACCCCAGCACCTCTCACTCTGCCCCGCCCTTCAAGGACAGCTCTACCCAACTAGGGTGGACCTGGAGCTCCTGGAGGCCTTACCTCTGGTGGCACAGAGAGCAGAGGCTTGTTGAGTGTTTGTGGAAGGCCAACGGCCCTCAGATTGCCCTGCTGCTCTGGGTTCAACACTGAGTAACTGCCCCGCCGTCCTGCTCTGATGCTATACAGTGTGTTTCTTGGATGGTAAGCTCCCGTCGCCCTTTCCATTTTGAACCCTTGTGATATTGGGGTGGCTCTTATAAATGATGACCTGGGCAGTTTTTTCTTTTCATTCTCCATGGCATTTTAGATTCAATGAAGTGCGGCTTGTGAGCAGTGAGGGATGATCTTCAAGGCCTGTGACAACCAGCTGACCTAGTCCCACCTAGGCTATGACAATGACATGGTGTGTCAGCTCCGAGTGGCTCCCACATACCTTCTTTTGAGACCCTACCCCAGCAAGGGCGGCACAGCCATGTTCCTTTTAGACCACATTTACAGATCACCATCTTTCCATTGGAAATCCCACCTGCTCATGTCACTCAAAGGAACCACAGTGATCCCTTTGGGGACTTCCTTTCAGTTTTTAATCTTTGGGGATTTTAAAAAACACATTTGTTTAACTTTTTTTTTGAGTGTATAATGGTACTATGGCTAAAGGTTATTTTTATTTTATTTTTCAATTATTTTTTTTCTTAAGATTTATTTTTATTTATCCATGATAGACAGAGAACGAGAGAGAGAGATAGAGGCAGAGACACAGGCAGAGGGAGAAGCAGGCTCCATGCCAGGAGCCCGACGCGGGACTCGATCCCGGGACTCCAGAATCGCGCCCTGGGCCAAAGGCAGGCACGAAACCGCCGAGCCACCCAGGGATCCCCTAAAGATTATTTTTAAAGAAGATATTCCTTACCTTTTAGAGATATAGGTATGAAATATTTATGAGTGAAATAATATGATGTTTGGAATTTGCTGTAAGCAATACCTGCCCTCTGTTCGCTTCCTTGTTCCCTATCAGCCATCTGCCTCTGTCCTCGGCCTAGTGCCCCCATCCCACCCACCCACCCTTCTACTTGCTTTCTCTACACCTTCTGCCAGCCCATCTCCCTCACACCCACCTCTCTGCCCGCCCACGACATTCTCGCAGCAGTATTATTTGTCCAGCCCTGTGGCAGGTGCAAGGGAGGCAAAGATGAAGAATAATCCTTGCCCTGCAGGAGGTCCTAAAGGTGGTCAGGGATGACAGATGGACAAACACTTTCAGAGCAAAGTGACATGATCGAGGCCAGCTCGATCAGGTGCCAGGGAGCCAAGAGACAGCCAGCTCAGGGTGCCAGAGAGCCAAGAGACAAGGGTGAACACCTGCAGAGGGAACAGGGAAGGTCTGAGCTGAGTTGAGTACAAGGTGCCGGGCTGGGCAGGTGGACAAGGGAAGTTCTTGGGAGACGTACAGATTTGCTGAATGAAGGAATCAATGATAAGTCGGGAAGAAGAGGACAGAAGGGCTTGCAGGTCAGTCTCAGGCACTGGGAAGAAGTGACCTGAGGGAAGGAGATAATCCCAGGGGGAGCAGGCAGCCAGAGGAGAAAGGTGAGGCTGCTGAGGCAGAGGGAAATATGCCCGCGGCCTGGGGTGGCCCATCGTCAAAGTTGGCACGGATCTGCACCAGAACCCACAGGGGCGGACCCTGTGCAGTCTCCCCAGCAGCTACTCCTCCCTTCTCTGCCCAGAGCAGCAATCCCATTCCCTTGGGAGCTGCTCTGGAGTGGGCAAGCGACCCTGTTCTGGTCCCTGGGGAGAAGTGGGGGGGTGTCTGCTGGGCAGCGGTGGGCAGGTGTGTCCCTTCTGGAACACAGAGGCACAGCTCAGGACAAAACCTTGAGTGTTTCAAAGACACTGTTGAACAAACCAACCCTGCAACTTCAGACCAAACTCAGCTGTGGGCTGGGGCTGTACTGGGGCTTGCCCGACAGGACTTGGGGTCCAGGCCCATGGCCCCCGGTACCGCTCCTTCAGGGCTGTGTGCTGTGAACTTGTCTCCCTTCCAGGAATGTGCTCCTGCCTACCTCCCCACCTTAAATCATGCTTGGAAGCCCAGCTCAAGGTTAGGTCACCATGTGGAGCCTGCCCTGACCCCCTCGAGGGCCTGCTCCTTCCCTCATGGGGCCAAAAGCATTTTGTACAGGCCACACCTTTAAGTTCTGCTTGGCGGGATGCTAAAATAACCCTACAGAATTGACTTGTTTCTCTCTCTCCCATTAGGCTGTGAGCTCAAGGGTGGAGATTATTATGGCTCAGGAATTTGGTACAGCAGACAGGACCTGGCCTCTGATAAACCTGCGGTACGTGTTTGCCGAATGACTAACTGAATGAAGGATGAGGTCATACACAGCAGGATAATAGACCTTTGTAACACTTTAAGTGAAACACTCCCACCCTTCAGCCTCTATGGATCTCTTAGTAGCTATTGTGTAGAATCCTAATCTTTCTCCCAACTTGCAGTACTTTCAGTGTTTTTAAAAAAGATTTACTTATTTACTTTAGAGAGGGAGAGAGGGAGGGGGAGCGAGAGCAAGTGAGCTCCTGGGGGCAGAAGGAGGGAGAGAGAATCTTCAGCAAACTCTGGGTGGAGCCGACAAGGGACTCAATATCCAGACCCTGATGAGATCATGACCTGAGCCAAAATCAAGAGTCTGTGGCTTAACCACCTGAGGCACCCAGACGCCCCGCCTTTGAATATTTTTAAAAAGTACCATGTCCCCTCTTTCTGTCCTCCGCACTAATGTTTTCAGTTCCTGTGACCACACCACCCTGGATGTGATCTCTAGAGCCTTTGCTATTCTGACTGATCCCCTCGGGGTGCAGGCCAGCTCAGCAGTCCTTCTGGAAAGGCAGCGTGGGAACTCCCGCACCTGCCTGCACTGGATCCTGTATTTGCATTAACACACTCTGGACTACATTAACTATTTGTTAATTTTACCTTGTGGAGCGGACTCCTACAGAATTTGTCATGAAAGCCACTCACTCTCCACTGGCCACAGCGCTTAGCTTTTCTAGCCTCCCCTGGAGCTAAAGTGGCCATGTGACACAGGTCTGGCCACTGAGAGCCGAGTGGACTCTCAGGCAGCTCCTAAGCAAGGCTCTGCTCCCCCATAAGAGAGGCAGCACAGTGTCTCCTGCCATGGGGGGTGGGAAGGGAGGAAGAGGACAGGCGACAAGCAATATGCTAATGGTGGCGGTGGGAGAGAACCACAGAAAGAGCCATTACAAACAAAACCATTCCAGATCGATCCAGGTATCTTCACTCAAAAGGAAACCCAGCAGCCTCCTTTCAATTCTAAGGGGAAGCAATGAGGTGCAAAAGTTAGAAGAGTGGGATCTGGACACAGACAAATTCTGCTTCAAGTCCTGACTCACTGGCTGTGGGACCTCGAGTGAATTCCCCTTTAAAGAAAAAATTATTTAAACTCTACACCTAATGTGGGACTTGAACTCATGACCCCAAGATCAAGCATCACATGCGCTACTGACTGAGCCAGCCAGGTGCCCCCATCCGGAATGAATTCCTTAAACTCTCCGCATCTCAGTTTCTCCCCTGCATCATGGGATTAAAAAAAAAAAAATCATCCACTTCCCAGGGCTGTCTGAGGAGGAAATGAGGGAATGCATTTCAAGTGCTTTGTATCCTACCTAGCACACAGCAATCATGAAAACAAATGTTATCGACTACAAAAATATCAATCAAACAATTAACGTTTGAAAGTTTCAACACCCAGCTCCACACTCAGCATGGAGCACAACATGGGGCTTGAACTCACGACCCTGAGATCAAGAGCCGAACTGAGATCAAGAGTAAGATACTTAATGGACTGAGCTGCCCAGGCAGGCGGCCCCCACAATAAAAGGTTTTTATTTTTTTAATTTTTTTTAATTTTTATTTTTTTATTATTATTATTTTTTTTAGGTTTTTAAATAACACACATACAGAAGCCATTTTTTTCTCGGCCAGCAAACTTGAGGCCTATGCTCCAAATGAACAAGTCTCTTCAGACCCAGTGGAAAGTTCTACCAGTTTCCTAAGTCGCTGAGCTGTCTTCCTTAAAACCCTGGCTGCCTCTCTCCTGCCATTCTGCAACCACAGGCCACAAGAGGAACTCTGAAATACCTTACAGAGGGTATTACTTCTGCAACCCACAATTTGAAAGTCAATGTAACTAACTATAGCCCTAACTGCAGAACATTTCAGTTAAGAGGAGTGGCTTTGGCGAAACTGTCTAGTAAGAGGGGGCAAGGCTGTGAGAGGAGAGGCTTGACGTGGCTGGCCAAGGTGCCCGTTACATTCTTTTCCCTCCTCCACTGTGAGTGTAAAAGACGTTACTGACGACACCCCCTCCCCCTGTCGGTTCCTCTTTCTCTCATTTCTCTCTACCTATTGAGATGAATCTATTTCTTTGGATTGGCTCACATGAATGTGGAGGCTTGGCAAGTTCAAAATCTGCATGGCAGGCAGGCCAGCAGGCTGGAGCCCTAGGGAACAGAGGAGCGTGAGTCCAAAGGCCGTCTGCTGGCGGAATTCCCTCATCTAGGGAAGCCAGCCTTTCTGCTATTACGACTGTCACTTAATTAGATGAGGCCCACCCACACCGTGGAGAACAATCTGCTTTACTCAAAGTCTACTGATCTCCTCTGAAAAATAACTTCACGGAAACATCTAGAATAATGCTTCGCAAATATCTGTGCATACCATGGCCCAGCCAAGTTGACACATCAAGTTAGACACGCCAGGGTTTATACTGTATCAATGCAAACAAGTTCCCATCAAACAGGGGACACCTGTGCACTCTTAGATTCTGTGGGTCTCTGCCCCATGCAGTCTGGTGGGCTCTGTTCTCTCCTTACCTCCCCCTTGGCCCTGGCTCTTCCCTTCCCTCCTGGATCTTCTCCTCCCTCCTCATCAGGAACAAAGCCCAGTTCCACCCACAGATCTCACACAGCAGTTTGGTTCTCCACAGCACTTTTCAGTGTTCTTTCCAATGTTCATGGAGGCAGGGGTCTCAGAGGTTTTGTCACCTGCCTGGGAGACACAGGAAGTGCCAGGAAAGGGCAGAGTGGGCGCTTGACACCAGATCTTCTGATGCAGGGTCTAAGTTCTGACCCTATTCAGACTGCTGGCATCAGAGTGACCCAAAGGTGTTTCGCAGGATCACGTCAGGTGGGCTCACAGGCAAACTTGGCCATTTTTAGAGTCACATATTTACTTTAAAGTAGAAGAGAAAAACAAACATGAGTTATTTCATGATTTCATGGATATAATTACACAAGATGAGGTCATATTAAAAACGCTGAGCCAATAAAAAGAAAATACTCTGAAAATAAAATGAAAGGTGGCACAGGACAGATATAAATCCTAAAGGTGGCACACGAAGGACAGCAGTCTACAGAGTGCTAGCCTAGACTGAGACCTCCTTGGTAAGGAAGTAAAGAGTTAACTTGTCCTGAATCCCGTTTCTCACGGGGTGATGGCTCCAAGTTAATTAGAAGACACTGAAGGTTCTGTTCTGTTTTGTTTTGTTTTCTAAAACCAGAAGAGCGGAAATCCGGCACTTTACTCTTATTTCTTTGAGCTCAGTGAGGGAACAAAACCTATTCACCAGTTCTATCCGCAGGATCAGGCAAAGGCTTTAATTCCCAGGGAAGAATCGGATCCACCCCACAGCCTGAAACCTGACCTGTCTATGAATGCGGCTGCCACCAGCCGGAGACTGCGCATGGCCCAGTGACACCAGGCCAACACAGAGGCTGCACTGGAGCCGTGGCACTGGGTTGATGCTTTGGCTCTGGCACTAATGTAGACTATGCCCCAGCGACGATGATAACACCAGTAAGAAAGATCACAGCAGCTAATAGCCACTTACTGTCTGGCAGGCACTGGGCTGAGTGCTTCCCAACACCACAACCTCCCAACACGGCAGAACAGCAGCCCCAAGTGATACGTGCTATTATTGTCCTTATCCTACAGAGGTGAAACTGAGGAGCAGGGAGGTTATGTAACTGGCCCAGGTAATGAAGCTGGTGGAGGCTGAACCAGGGCTCAGACCATCTTGTGCAACTCAAGAACTCATCCGGGATGCCTTACCGCAGCACGTACTATGTAGCCAGTTGACACAAAGTCCTTTCTTGACATCGTTCCCTATTACCCTTCTGACAAAGACTTGTACTCTGAGCTGGCTCCAGCACTAATAGATCGGGGCACTGGAGCTTTAAGACATGAGGGTGCCCCAGGGCACACTTTGGGAAGTAGGAGGGAGTCTGAGTCTCAGGGCTGGAGCCTCCTGGGCATCTGTGACGTGGGGTTCTTTGGGATCCCACTCTGAAGAATGCTGCCTTCCATCGCTCTGCATGTGGCCAGCTGGTCTGATCCAGGTCAGCAAACAATGAACACATGTGCCAAGTGAGAGTGCTTTCGTATGGCCCACAGGCTAAGAACGGTTTTCATAGTTTTAAATGGTTGAAAACAAATTCAAAGAGTATTATTTCATGACATGTGAAAATGATATGAAATTCACATGTTAGTGCCCATAAACAGTCTGACTGGAACGCAGTCCTGCCCATTCACCTACACAGGGTCCATGCTGCCTTTATGCCTAAGGGCAGAGCTGAGTGGTCATGACAGGGTCCACAGGTCCACAAAACCATAAATATTTACTGTCTAGCCCCTTCCAGAAAGTTTGCAAATCCTGGTCAAGTCCTTCCTGGCAGCCACTGTGGGAATCCTCCTTACAGCCTCCCTCCCCTCTGGCCTCTGCATTCACCCCTCCAGCAGTGGGGAGCATGCAACATATGTGCCAGATGCTAGGGTTGCCTGTGCTGATCCTGAGCTCCCCTCGGTGACATCGCTCTCTGCCCTCCAAGCCTGTGGAGCCGTTCTACCTCTCCTCTCAAGGCCCTTAGGCTCCCTTCTTCCCTCTAGTGTCCATCCTTCCCTGTCCTTTACCTGTCCCCTAGGCTGTTCCTCATCAGTGCTCTGAAAGTAGAAGGAGAGTGGTAGCCCATTACAGACAGGCTATGGGCAACAGAGAGGGGACATGCCATAGTCAGGAGCAGAACTGGAGCTGGGCCCAAGTCTCCTGTCTCCCAGCTTGCCATTCCCTAGACGACATCGCTTGAGCAGCCAATTTGATTTCCAGCTCATCACTCCCAAAATGGCACTCCAGAGGGCCCGGGGTGTTCTCCCTACTAACACGCACATGGCGTTTCCCCTCTACAACTCCTTCCTGCAGCTCCCCTGGCTTGGTCTTTGTGGATCCAAGGGCAGCTTTGCCTGACTTCTTCCCCTCTCCTGTCCATCCCAGAGCTTGGCCTTAGGCTCCAAGTTCTCCCATCATATCCAGTTACCACCATCTCCACCCCAAGCACTGGGGGCTGGTCCTCAGGGATTGCCCATATTTACAGCATCTGTTGTTTGCAGCTTGCTTTCTGAGTCAGCTGGATCTCTGACTCAAAGTGCCAGGGGTGAGCTGACGGTCAGAAATGGACAATGGGCTTCTTGGGTTGCCTTCTGACGTCTGTGTATGAAACAACCCATAGGATCTGTCCTCAGAGGATACTGGGAAGGGTTTTGAAATCCTTGCAAGAAGAGGGCTCTGTCAACACCATCTAGTGCTAATTATCTGGAACCCTTTCAGCCACAGGCTGCTGCTCTTGGGAAGCTCTCCTACTGAACGATAAGGCTGAGTGACCTGGCAATGTGCACAGACTCACGTGTATACCATAATCAGCAAAGCTAATCTGTGGCTCTTGGAAGGCGGGACTAACATAAATCCCAAGTATGCACTGATCAGCCAGATACAGGGTGGTGAGGGGTAGGAGAGGATGGGTGCTCTGGGCCAGAGAAACCTGGGTCCGGATTCTGACCCCGAGTAGCTGTGAGATGATATGTTCTCTCACACTTCTGGTAAAATGGAAAAAACAGCAAAACCTTATAGGGTCACCGTGGATATTAATAACCAGGGTACCAGCATGGTCCCTGGCACATGGTATTTGCTCACAGGAGGTCACTTTCTTTTTCCCCTTTCTTCCCTCCTACTATGGGCTAGCAACCATGCCAGGTGCCAAGGGTCCTGACCAGTAAGGTCCAGTCCCTGCTCTTAGGAAGTCTAGTTTAGCTGGGGAGACACATATGTGCAACTACTAACAGAATGGGACAGGGCTCCATTAGTGTGCGATGGTGGAAATAATAGAAACAATGATGAGGACAGCAAGAGCTAATTCACTCACAATGTGCCAGGCACTCCCGGGGCGGGGCGGGGTGGGGGGGTGGTCCTCGCTTCACTCTCACTACCACCCAACCCGGAGAGGCAGATGCTCTTGTAGCCACCATTCCACCCAGGAGGAAATAGAGGTTCAGAGCCCAAAGGCAGAGAATGAAGAAGCCTGAGGAATGGGGATGATAGAAGAGCATGAAAGCAACAGCTGGATCTGAAGGGGTCAGGAAGGGGGTCAGGGAAGGCCTCAGGGAGGAGGTGACAATGTCTGAGCTTTGAAGGATGCACACTGGAGCAGGCATTCCACGAAAGTGCTTGGGTATGAGGGTGGATGAGAGCTTTATGAGTTGAGTGACATCCCTGATAAGTACCACTGGAACTCGCTGTGCTCAGGGATGCCAATTCTACAGGGCCCTACTCACAATAGGGGGGTGGAGTTGGCAACCTTGAGATTATTTTACTACTATAGTTTACAGAACTACTAGGTCGTCAATAATCACAGGCAATCTCTTTCTCTAAAAGAGAAAACATGGAATACTGAAGGCATTTGCTCAAATGGCAGCTATTCTTCATTTAATTCTACTTTGAGAGCCTCTTCAGCTTTGGTTCAAATTTCATTGGTTCTGGGGAGTTCATCACACTTCACTACCAATTCACTGGGGGCCTGGGTGAGTCAGAGTCTCCACCTTTTCTCCAGCCTCTGTCTTCTCCTGTGTAAAATGAAGGGGATGGGCCAGAATGGAAGTTTTCAACATGTGGTTTCCAATCCAGTGGCATTAGCATCACCTGGGAATTTGTCAGTAATGCATATTCTTGGGCAAACTCCAGACCTACAGAGTCAGAAACTCTTGGGGTGGGGCCCAGTCAGCCATCTGTCTTTAACAAGTCTTCCAGGGAATTCCGATGAGAACCCTGAGTTAGAAGACCCCCAGGGTAAGGATCCTTCCAGGAGTAAAATTTGGTTTGGGCTCTGAAGTATTATGACTTAGTAGTATTCTCTTTGGACAGAGTATTTCTTGCCACAGACAGGCAACCCTCAGGATAGGAAGAGAAGCTGTTTTTTTTTGACTAGCTAAAGCCCAGAGCCCAGGTGAGCTTTTCTACAAAGGTTCAGCAAACGTGGCTGAC
This sequence comes from Canis lupus dingo, assembly GCF_003254725.2. Taxonomy (NCBI): domain Eukaryota; kingdom Metazoa; phylum Chordata; class Mammalia; order Carnivora; family Canidae; genus Canis; species Canis lupus. Next base: position 29,580,484 of record NC_064252.1, read on the forward strand.
TTTGAAGGTCAGAATTTTTTGTTTTAAAGTAGGAAGTCTCAAACTTGGCATGTGATGAGAGCAGTGGTATCTGTTGTTGGAGAAATAAAGATGAGGGGAGAGCCACTTTCTCTTTTCAGCTCCAAAACAATGACTCATTGCAGGGTGTGTGTGTGGCAGGCAGTGGGGAGGGTGTTCCTCAGAGGGCAGCTTCACCTCCCTGGTCCAGGAGCGCTCTGGTTCGCAAATTAATCCTGGACTTCTACTCTCCTCTTGGAGAAGTCTGATTACAAAACCTCACAAGAGCCACTGACAGCCTTGGTGCCGATGACATCGCAGAGCTGGGTTGACAGTTAAGTGAAGTTTGGCTTCCAAGACCATAAGAAAGGAAAAAATGTCTAAAAGGTCCAATTTTCCCAGTCTAGACTGAACGCTAAGGGCCATCAAGAGGTCGAAGGGAGAATATCACAGTTTCCTAATGCGGGGAGGCACATCCAGGCTGTCCCAAAGGGGAAGTGTTAGCGGTGTGGCCCAGGGCCTGTGGTTCCTCCCCGTGCTGATGCACAGCAAGGAGCACCTAGGAGACTCTCCACACAGCTATTTCCAGGGATTCCTGACCCTCACTTCCTGGCATCTCCCTAACAATGACGATAAATATATATTATCACTTTGTTTTATATTAGCAGGGCCATGTGCCAGGCACGTTCCCAGTACTTTACAATTATTAAGGAGCTGAAGCTTCACAACAACCCCACGGAAGCAGGGGCTATTAATATGCCCCTAATTATAGGTGAGGAGGAAACAGAGGCGGCGATGTCAACAGAGGGCAGGAAGAGTCGGGAGGCCGGGGCTCGGAGTGAGCCTGTGCCTCCGGCCAGAGTGCCTGGCCCACCCGCCTACGAGAAACGAAGGAGGCGGAATCAGGAGGTTCCTGAGGTCGCTTCCAGCTCGGGAGCCTGCGACCGTGCCGCCGGCTGCTGCTGGTCTGGCGGGATCGCCAGGGTCCGGCCGGGGGCCGCGCGCAGCAGGGCTGCCGGGCCTGGTCCCCGCAAGTCGCCGGCCCCGACGCCAAGCGCGTCTCCGGATCCTGGGCGAATGGGCTTCTAGCCCCTCTCCGGTACCTGTGTCCCGAGAGCCTGGCGAGCCAAGAGGGAGACGGCCAGGCCCCGGCGGCCGGACCCGGGCTGCGGAAGGGACGAGGGAGACGGGCCAGTGGCCCGAGGGCCGTAAACCACGCTGCCCCTTCAGCCCCCGAAACTTTCTCCCCGGATTCGGGACCCCAGCAGCCACGCATTGGCTGAGCCGCGGCCACCAGGACCCGCCCCCTTTCTTTTGCTATTGGCTAGCCTAGGCATCCACCACAAGGCGAGGCTTCCTAGTGGAGCGCGGCTTTTGTCAATCAAGGTGGGCGGGAGGCTGGGCGGGGCCAGGTCGGGGAGAGACACGCCAGCCTAGTTCTCCCAGCCTCCCTCCAGAGGGTGGCTTGGGACCTGGAGGCGCCCCGGGGCCCCCCGGGGACCGAGGCTGGGTGCGGGGCCCTGCGGCGGGGCGAGGCGGCGCTCCGGGGACTCACCGATGCGCTGGCCCACCGGAGAGCTGAACGGGTTTCCCAGGAGAAAGTCCATCGCTGCGGGCGCCTCAGCCGCCAACCGGGGGAATCAGCTGACGGCAACCGCCGCGCTGCCGACCCGTCACGTGACGCGCCGGACGGCCCGCGAGGAGGCGCCTGCGGAGGCGGGGCGTAGGGAGGCGAGCGTGGCCACAGGCCCCGCCCCTGACGTGAAGGCCACAGGCCTCGCCCCTCGAGCCGGGCGGAGGGCGATGACCTCACGGCAACTCGCTCGGCGTCTGCGGACGTCACGCACGACGTGGGGCTGGGCGGGCCAGGGGCGTGGCCTCTCCAAGCCCCGCCCCAGGCCTTATTCAGGGGCGTGGCCCAGCACCGCGAGCTTCAGCGGAGCAGGGTCTCGGAGCCGGGAAGTGCCTGGGGTAGGGTCACAGGGCAAGCTCAGACCCGGTTTCACGCCGGTGACGTCGCTAGGCCACGCCCCCACCGCCGGCGGCGACAGCATCTCTGGCTCGTCGTCTCCCAGCCCCGACAGAGCGCTTCCTCCCTGGACACAGAACCAGCCCAGTGACCCGCAGCGAGGAGCGGGCTGGAGCCCGGAGTAGCAGAGGCACCCGGAGGTGGTCACGGGTGGCAATAGTTAGAGTTGCTTAAGTATTAACTATTATTGTTGACTCTGTTTTTCTGAGAGCCCTCCTTGTGGTGGCAAGACGTCTACCGTCAGTAACTCCAGCTTCATCCTGCCGGGTTCTTGTCTGGCAGGAAAGACAAAACAGTACTTCATGTACCAGGATTTCCTTCATACCAGCTTGAGTCATGGAGTCCAACGAACCATGCCCCTGGAGTTGCATTCCTGCGGCTAGAAGTGGAACAGCACTACCCAAGCCGTGGGGCTGAGAGTGAAGGGGAAAGGAATACAGGGAGTTAGGGGAAAATTAAAGGGTCTATGAATGTAGAACAAAGAAATAGATGTTCATTTACTGTAGGTGTAGAGCAAACTCTGCGTGGAAGAGAGTAGAAGGAAGAGGGAAGACCAACAAAGGAGAAGGGATGACAGAGATGTCAAGATCCCTTCCAGCTTGGCAGCTGGGGTGGGGCCCATCCTGATAGGTTAGGCAGGCATGTCCCTCCTCTGGTCTCATTAGCCCAGGTGAGCAACACGCGCACGCCAAACCCTGCTATTCCTGCCAGCCCTGCTTCAGACTGACTGCCCCCAAATCTCCTCTCTGCCTCTCTCTTCTGTCCTCTCACCCTGACCTTTGTCCTCTGTGGACCACCTCTCCTAGCCCTCTCCCTAATCACAGCCTTTGCAGGGAGGCAGGGGGTAGGGAGATCAGTAAGACTTAGGCCAATAACTGCTCTCCTGCTCTTTGTCTCCCCTTTCCAACTTTGAGTGTGAACCTAGTACAATCCTAAATCTTGGCACACAGTTCATTTCCTCTTGTCCTTGCCGAACTCTGTGGCCCCTCCATACACCTTCTCCAGTAAGGTGGCCACTAGCTACATGTAGCTGCTCTATGACACTTGAAATATAGCTAGTCTGGAGGCACCTGGGTAGCTCAGTGGTTGAGCGTCTGCCTTTGGCTCAGGTTGTGATCCTGGGGTCCTGGGATTGACTCCCTGCCTTCGGGCTCCCGGCCTGCTTCTAACTCGGCCTATGTCTCTTATGAATAAATAAATAAAATCTTAAAAAATGAAACAAAATGAAATGGGAAATGAAAAGAAAAAGAAAGAAAGAAAGAAAGGAAAAAGAGGAAATGTAACTAGTCTGAATTAAGATATGCTCTAAGTGCTGCGAAAACTTCGGCTATATGCAAAAAGAATAGACCAGGACCACTTTCTGACACCATACACAAAAATAAACTCAAATGGATTAAAGACCTAAATAGAGACCTGAACCGTAAAACTCCTAAGAAAGCATAGGCAGTAAACTCTTGGATATTGGTCTTAGTACTATTTTTTTTTAATCTGTCTCCTCAAGCAAAGGGCAACAAAAGCAAAACTAAACTACTAAGAAGGACTATATTGAACTAAAAAGCTTTGGCACAGTGGAAATAATCAACAAAACTGAATGAGAGAAAATATTTGCAAATGATATATCTGATAAGAAGCTAATCCAAAAATAGATAAAAAAGAAATACAACTCAACACCAGAAACATGAACAATTCAATTTAAAAAATGGGCAGAGGACCTGAATAGGCATTTCTCCAAAGTTAATTCACATGGCCAACAGACACATGAAAGATGCTTGACATCACTTGTCATCAGGAAATGCAATCCAAACCACAATGAGGTACCACGCACACCTGAATCAGAATGGCTGCTAGTATCAAGAAGACAAAAGTTACAAGCACTAGTGAAGATGTGAAGAAAAGGGACACTCACTCATGCACTGTTGGTAGAGCTAACTGGTGCAGCCTCTGGAAGACAGTATGGAATGGTCCTCACAAAATTAAAAATGGAGTACCACACAATCTAGTAGATTTCACTTTGGACACTTAACTGAAGAAAATACAAGCACTAATTTAAAGATGCATGTCTTTTTTGCAGCTCATTTATAATAGCCAAGATATGGAATCAACTTCGTGTCCATCAACAGAGAATAGGTAAGGAAGATGTGGTATAGATAGATATATATAATGGAATATTACCCAACCATAAGAGAGAATGAAATCTTATCATTTGGGAAAGCACAGATGGACTTAGAGAACATTGTGCTAAGCAAAATAAATCAGACAGAGAAAAAGGAATACCATGTGATTTCACCTATAAATTGGAATTTAAGAAACAAAACAGATGAAATGAACAAATAAAAACAAACAAAATTGTAAATACAGAGAGCAAACTGGTGGTTGGAGGGTTGGGAGGGGCATATGGGTGAAAAGGGTTGAGAGGCATGAACTTCCTGGTTATAAATAAGTCATGGAGCCAGAAAGTATAGCCTAGAAATCTAAACCAAAAGATAAGCTCTAAATTATAAAATACACAGTGGATTTTGAAGACTTACTGTCAGAGTAATATAAAATATTTCTTAATAATTTCCTTATGTTGGGCAGCCCAGGTGGCTCAGTGGTTTGCGCCGCCTTCAGCCCCAGGAGCTGATCCTGGATCCCGGGATCGAGTCACATCGGGCTCCTTGCATGGAGCCTGCTTCTCCTCTCTGCCTGTCTCTGCCTCAATCTCTGTGTTCTCATGAATAAATAAATAAAATATTTAAAATAAATAATAATGGATGACTCATTCAGTTAAGCCTCTGGACAGCTACATGTCTGACTGATAGATCCTGGATAGTTGGGTTAAACGACTGCTTGTTTCTTCTCTCCCCCTGCTCACTTTCTCTCAACATTGAATCTGCTATTTAGCTCACTGTGTGTGATGATGGGGACATAGGATCAGTCCTATCGGGCAGCCCTGCAGGGAGGCCTGCTTCTTGATGTTCTGCCTCTCTGTGCACTACATGAATAAGATACAATTAAAAGTCTTGTAAAAATACATAAAATCATATTAATTTCTCTAGTATCTCTTCCTTAGCTTCTTAAGGGACTGTGAGCTCTGTCAGACTCTGGTCCTGGGTCTGTCTCCCCACCGTGAGCCTGCCTCTCCTGCCTATGTCTCTGATAAATAAATAAATAAAATCTTTTATTTTTTTAAATCACATACTGTTGGATTAAGTACTAAAGCTCCCAGCAGTAGCCCAGACTACCAAAGCAGTGATTATTGTATCTAGACTGCATATGACCAAAAGAATAAAGCATAATAGGTCCGACCTGATCTAATGTGTAGGTGAAATATCTAAAACATGGTACACAGGAAGGTTGGAAGATAGCAGAATCCTAGAACTAGGAAAGGCCTTTGAGATTCTTAAAGTCCGTAACTTGGTCCACTGACTTCTGGGACCCTAGGAAGTCCCTGACGTTAAATTGTCTCTCTGCCCTTTTTTCTTCAGAAAGGTTGATGGTTTTCTTCAAGTCCTCAAAGGAGCCTATGACCTAAAAAAAAAAAAAGAGAAGAAGAAAGTCCTTGATCTGTTCCAGCATCCGGAAAAAATGGAAGCTCGCTGTGTGAATCACAGCCGAGGTGGGTCCCAGGCCCA